>NW_018127898.1:337244-340005 GCF_001952655.1 Monopterus albus | reverse complement strand
CAAATTTAAATGCGTAACGACCGCTCCCCGTCCAGATTAGATCTTGCGTATAACGTTCAAAACGAATACTAACATCAGAAATTCTTTTCAGATGGATGCTTAATTGGTTCAGAATGCTTTCTCTGGTGTAAACTCCCCGCCCCAGCCGCTCATTGTGCACTTTGTATTTTCCCTCATTGGCTGGAATGGGTATCTCTGGCCGCTCTGGCACGCCGTGTTGCCACATGTCTTGCCAGTAGAATCTGTCACCCCCTAGCGGTATATTGAACCATGTGTTTGTATAGCTGAGATCAGTCAAAGCTACTTCCCAGCAACCCCTTAAATCCAACGGGCGCGCTAAATCAGTTCTAAATTCAGCTGGTGTGTTATCTTTAAAGACAGCTGCACTCGCGTTTGAGGGCAAAGTCAAATAAAATCCTGCGGAGCTGTCCATATTTCACACGTTTACCACATCCGCTGCTTTCACATAACTGTTAAATTTCTCTGGCCAGTTTCGCCACTTAACCAAAACATATTTGACTCCGTTTATTACTCGTTTACTCAAAATCTTTTCCACGTGATATTTCTTGTCTTTGGAGATTATAACTTTCTGCAGCTCGGCTTCATAAAAGGATCCCTGCAGTGGTTCATTATCATAATCGCTCAGTTTGTAAACAGGCGGTATCCTGGGAACGCACTCTGTTATTTTAAATAATTCATCCGTGTATGATTGTTCGTATTTCTTAGCAAACACGCCTCTTAATTTTGATATTCTAACCATATCTCCAACTTTAAAATTCATCCTCAGCTTTTCTCTGTGTCGTACAGGGAAGATTCTGAAAAACTGTGAGTGCGTTTTCAGAGGTAACATGGGCAGGTGCCATTTTAATGCTGGAATGATAAGAGTTATTATAACTCAGTACAATTTGCTGCAACACGTCCAAATATCTGAGTGTATTTTTGGCTGTAAAAAATCGGTATATTTTCTGTTTTAAGGTTTTGTTGTAACGCTCAATCACCGAGGCTTTTACCTCGCTGGCTGTGCTAAAGTGCTCAATAGCGTGCTTTTTCAGGAGAGCTTTAAATGGCTTGTTGTAAAATTCGGTTCCTTGATCGGTCTGCAGCAGCTTTGGAACGCCGCTCTCCGCTAGGATGGATGCAAAAGCATCTGTCACCTCTTTTCCTGATTTAGTTTTAACGGGTCTAACATATGCTTTCTTTGTAAATACATCTATCACAGTCAGCAGAAATCTGTACCTGTTATTAAAGGTAGAAACAGCCTGCATTCACACAGATCCGCTTGGAATTGTTTTAGAGGGCGAGAGACAAAGACTCTGTTTCTCTGGAAATTAACCCTAACTGGCTTGTGTAAAGTGTATGCGTCCTGCTTGGCTAGAAAATGTTTGACATGAGCAATGTTTATTTTCTTGCCAGTCATCTGTTCTAATCCCCTATGCAAAGCTTTAACTCCACCATAAGATCCTGGATGGCTGGGGTCATAATATATTTTTTTCATTAAAGTCTCAAGTTTAGGAGCCATGTTTTACCTTCAGCATAATCTTATTCTCTGACTAGTTCATCTCTTTTACACATTACTATATAAGAATGTGTATTAATAATATGTAAATAACACTTGTTATAATGAAATTAAAAACATCCCTGAGAACATCATGGCTAAATAATAAACGCTCTGCACACTGCATCAGTTATTTGTCCCAACAGATGACAGAAATCGCTCTGACAAGACCTTTTTCTCCAAAGCGTCATAGTTGCGTAAAAAATTGTTTGGGATGCCGAATAAGCAAGTGTTCTGCTTCTGGCTCCCATGAGAGATCTTGCAGCCATAACACAGAAATTCGTTATGCTCCCTGATAGCAATCTGAAGGATGCAGGCGACAAGACATCTAACAATGTCTGAAAACAGTTTGAGCATACTACCGTCCAGTTCGTCCTCCTCCTCCTGGATGGTGTCGAGATCCGTGCTGGGGTGTAGAGGGGAGAGAATCATCTCCTCCTCAACAATCTCGGTGCTCTGGCTGCTGCTCTCCTGGTGGTCCATAGGTGTTACATCGGAAGACTCTTTGCTCTCATCAACCTGGGGTATCGGCTCTGCTTGGCCTAGCCTCATCCATGTGCTCAGAGCCGTTGTCAGCGCAGTGCTGGCTGCAGTCTCCCACTTCCAGATCAGGCGTAGTGGCACCGGAGCTGCTCTCCTCCTCCTCTTGCATCTGTGGCTCTGGGCTAGCGTTGCCGTCTGACTCCCACTCGCCCTCGCTCTCGTCTTCGCTGCTAACAGGTTGGTTTAGATAGTCCCACTCGGAGTCTGTGGTGGAGGATGATGAAGAGGAGTGAGGAGCCGTTTCTTCAGTGTCAGGTGGATTCATTGATCTTGTAGTACCACTTCCCCGAATTAGTGGCATTAGTCTTCCAAACCACTTTGAACACCCTGGAATCGTTTCATGCCTGTTGGTTGCACGGGCCTGCAGCTCCGGCTCTCTCGCTCTGCATCATTACTTTAGCCAGATGGTCCTGAGTGCTATCTTCAGGTTGTTCTGCTGGATATCGTCTATTCTTGTTTGTTGGATCGATGTTCTCCTTATTTTCATCATTCTCCTCCTGCTCTTCCAAGTCATCCTCTTCCTCAGGCTCTTCCTCGTCGTCTCGGTAGCATTCGTTCAGATGCTCCATAACGATGCGCGTCATTACACCCCAATCTCCGGCCGTAAGCGTTGTTCTTAGAGTTTCAGGGGAGAAACTCTCACCTTCTCTCAGTTGGTACAGA
>NW_018127898.1:323883-327550 GCF_001952655.1 Monopterus albus | reverse complement strand
TCATCTGCAACGAGGTAGTCACCGTTTGCAAAGAAAACATTAGACGACACCCCGAGACAAAACACAAGCTTTCAAGGTGTCTTTTCCACCTGAGTGAGGCACGACAAATTACAAGGCGCGGAGTCTGTGTGCGCATTCTGGCTCGCGTGCTCTGAGGATTACAGCACACTCAAGAAGCTTGCTTTTTATATGCTTACTATGTTTCCTTCCACCTACACCTGTGAGGCAACTTTCTCGTCAATGAATGCCATAAAGACGCAGGAGAAACCGAATGACGCATAAAAACTTGCAGAATGCCCTGCGCATTAAAATGACATCTCTAACACCAGACATACAGAAAATGGTGAAAGAAGGGAAATACCTGTTTTCCCACTGAGTCTTTCAAATATTGTAGTTATCGATCCGTTTTTTTTAGTGCTCATATTGGCCGTTCTGTGTTTCTGTCTTTTATGATCACGTTGTATCCCGCTAAAAGTCCTCCAGATGAAGCAGTGGTCACTGTTCATAAAAACAAATGCATAATAATAATTAAGTTGTTATAATAATAAAGAAAGTGTTTGAATATGTTCTTTATTTAATTTATATGCTCAGCTTCATGGATGACTGCAGCAGTGACACAACACAGAGCGGGGGAGAGCAGGGGAGGGGTTACAGAGCGACTCACAGTGAGCCTTTGAAAGTGTCAAATTGAACTCAAATTAAGTCATAAAATAACATAAAAAAGGACTGGACGCTGTTCGTGTGACTCGGACTCATGCTATATAAATATAACGTTTCAAAATTCATCAGGTGGGCCAAAAATATTTCAGGGCGGGCCAGAATTGGCCCACGGGCCGGACGTTGCCGCCCCCTGGTGTACAGTCAACTTTAAAGTTGATCTATCCACTGCAAGTGTTGATAGATATTTTATCTTCACTTACTGAAATCCAAAATGGGTCCTTTGCTTATCAACTCTGTGGCCTACAGATACATAACATCTGAAAACAAACTCTCTTTCTTTAGAAAGTACATTGAAAGGAAAAGTTCATACATACGGAAATTCTGCTATTCTTAATTGAAAAACATAATTTTAATATTGGATTCGAACGGTAAAAGGGTTTATAATACATACCAGCTGACAAATATTAACATTTATTATATGTTATGATTAACTTTCTTTTTTCACTTCAAGATTGGCAGGGGAGGCTCTGCCAAGAGTCGACCTTTATTTTGAAAATCTGCACCGGACGTCCTCTGTTGTTGTAGCAGAAGTTAACTTCCCAGTCTGATGTAGATGCAGCTGTTTGCTACTAAGATCAGACTCAGCAAAAATGAGTTTTCTAATGAGGTTTTGTACTTGTGTTGTAAATGTGTTATGCTTGCCGCTTCACCTGATCTATGCGGTTGGCCTGTATGCATTATACAAACGTTTCTTCACATGTTTTATGTATCGGGTTGCTGTACTCGTAAACCAGAGAATATACAGCAAGAAGAAGGAGCTGTTTCTCAACCTCCCCGAGTTCAAAAATCCTGACGGACAGTTAACAATTTTGGAGATTGGCTGCGGCACCGGCGCAAATTTTGAGTTTTATCCGCCCGGTTCTAAGGTGATCTGCACTGACCCGAATCCTCATTTTGAGAAATATCTGGAGAAAAACATGGGAGAGAACGACCACCTCAAGTATGACAGATTTATCGTGACATGTGGGGAAGACATGAGGTCAGTTGAGGACGAATCGGTAGACGCTGTTGTCACCACCCACGTGCTGTGCTCTGTCAGGAACATCAAGCAAACTCTGCGAGAGGTACACCGCATTTTGCGTCCAGTAAGTCGTCTTGTACCTGAAATAATAATAATAATAATAATGATATTTAGTTCAGATTAAAACGAGTCTCAGTGAAATGCTGATTTGCAGCCAGAAAGAAAGAAAGAAATGATTGTGGTCACTGTTCTGATAATGTTCTGGGTTAGTCCTTGAACACTGGAAATTGTTAACTAGTCCAGCTCGTTCACAAACAACAACAGTATGGTCCTGTTTGGTTTTCCCAAAATATTAGTGGTGTTAATGTAAAAAAACTAGCAGCTGATATATTAGGATAATACCAAATTTATTAAAATCTTGAATGTCAGTGTTGACATTAGGATTTTGTCTGAAAATATGGAATGAAAATGCAGATTAGTCCAATATTGTGTGTATGTTAATGAGGTAGGTAGGTACTTTATTGATCCCAGAGTGGGGACATTTCTGAATGAGGTGTTCACAAACAATAAACAAGATACTGTTTCCAATCTTGTAAAGGAATATAATGCACACTTTTACTCTTTACAGTAATGCCATGGTGATACAGAAAAGAAAGCTTCTAACATCATTACTGTGGCCCTTATTTCACTGAGAGTGTCCTTTCTGTATGTGTTTGGCCTTTTCGACCCCTTCCTCTGTTTTGCCTCCCTACCCGTCCACCACACAGCCCAAGTCCTCTTCATCTTCTACCCAGCAGTTGATGCTGTTCATTTCCTTGTTCTTCCAGTTGACAGTTAATGAGATGCAGCTCTGAGCTGTTTTACAGTAGAGAACTGGTTGATCATTGGTTGATCTTACTAAGCTTCGCACATTCTCCTTCATTAGTGAAAGTCAAACTTTACCTGAGATCAGTTCAACAGTTCAGACAGTTTTCAAAAAAGTCTAATATCGCTGTATAGAATTATGTCTGACAGCTATTAAAGACAACTAGTTCACCTAGTTTGGATGTAATGACATCTTAAATGGACTAATGACTAAATGTAGTGGGAGGTCAGAATGGGAGTGAGAAATTGGATGATGTGCAGGTTGAACAAGTAGTTTAGGGAAATTCATTTCTGATCTGAGAAATGTACAAAAGCAACTGAGAAAAACTGTAATAACACACATTACCTGAAATAAGAGATGGTGCCATCAACAGACTAAATATACCAAAAAATATATATTTATTATAAAACATGGAAAATATGGAAATCAGTTCCTGCCAGGAAGAAAACTGATCACTACGTGTCAGGTGCAATGGAAGCTTTTGTGAGATGCATTAACAAACCGTTTGCTCTGCAGGGTGGAGCCTACTTTTTCTTAGAGCACGTTGTTGCTGATGCCTCAACTTGGACGTACTTCTTCCAGCATGTACTCCAGCCTGCATGGTACTACTTTGGTGACGGATGTGAACTCACCCGGGACACATGGAAATATCTGGAAGCGGCTCCATTCTCTGAACTCAAACTAAGACACATTGAAGCACCAATCATATCTCTAGTCAAACCACACATCATCGGCTATGCTGTGAAAAAGACTGAGCTTCGTAGTAAGCCTCCCTCGCAACCAGTGGATGAATAAGCCGAGCCCCAAAGGCCTCCCCTCTCCTTTGTGATATGACAGACCACCAGTGATAGAGATAACACCAGTCACTTTGATGCTGTTTCTGTATTTGTACATGAAAAAACTTTGTTTTGTAAAGACCCATTATTTTAACACCTTGAAGAAACACCCTACGTAGACAGCACACTGGTAATTTTATATGCAATTTATGTGAAAAGTCTATCGTTTATCTTCTGTCCACCAGTCCTCATCTACTGTAAGTGGCATTTTGATAAATTATTGTGAGACTACCACAAGGAGATGCTGTCTTTTAGTGTTTGTCTATATTTGTACCTTTTATGATG
>NW_018127898.1:311531-312643 GCF_001952655.1 Monopterus albus | reverse complement strand
CATTAGGGGCCGTGTCCGGACTTTAAGCCTCGGAAGATATTATGATTAAGATTACGGCTAAACATATCATAATAATAGCAATACCCTCCTGCCTGCAGACTCTCTCTATTTAGTTGACCTTGGCATATATGCAGCCTGCAGAACTCATGCCAATGACTAAGCATTTAACAGCCTGAGCTAGACAGCCTGGCTCCGCTAAACATTCCTAATACAACAAGTATCTAATCAATATCTATCTGACTAAGAAATTACCTAACACTACCAAAGCTGGATCGAGAGAACTGGTTCGAGTCTTTGAATAACTGAGTTCGAGTCTTGAGTAGTTTGAATATACAGACACATGCACACTGCTTATCATACTCTGGACTTTGGATCATTGGACTCTGGATCATATTAAAAATAGTGCCTGTGACTCGCCACGCTTCCGTAAAGTTCGCGCTTATGTCTATGGATTCCCAGTTAACGTCTTTTCACACTGGAGGCAAATTTTTGTACGTTTTTGTCCGCACGACCATAATAATTTTCGAACCAATATTCTGTCAATGAGCCCTTACACACGAACGACACGATATCGCTAAGCGAAAGCGCCACTTACTGTTTTTCACCTCTGTATGTGGAAGGACTGGGTCGTCGACCTTTATTTTGAAAATCTGCGCCGGACGTCCTCTGTTGTTGTAGCAGGAGTTAACTTCCCAGTCTGATGTAGATGCAGCTGTTTGCTACTAAGGTCAGACTCAGCAAAAATGAGTTTTCTAATGAGGTTTTGTACTTGTGTTGTAAATGTGTTATGCTTGCCGCTTCACCTGATCTATGCGGTTGGCCTGTATGCATTATACAAACGTTTCTTCACATGTTTTATGTATCGGGTTGCTGTACTCGTAAACCAGAGAATATACAGCAAGAAGAAGGAGCTGTTTCTCAACCTCCCCGAGTTCAAAAATCCTGACGGACAGTTAACAATTTTGGAGATTGGCTGCGGCACCGGCGCAAATTTTGAGTTTTATCCGCCCGGTTCTAAGGTGATCTGCACTGACCCGAATCCTCATTTTGAGAAATATCTGGAGAAAAACATGGGAGAGAACGACCACCTCAAATATGACAGATTTATCGTG
>NW_018127898.1:302572-309587 GCF_001952655.1 Monopterus albus | reverse complement strand
TATATATACATACATACATACATGTATGTACTGTATGTATGTGTGTGTATATATATATATGACTGAGTTCTTTTTCTTTTTCAGTCTCTGTAGCAGACCACACTGAATGCTGGTTATAGATTGCTCTTTTATTGCAAGAAATAAATCTGACAAAGACAGATGTGTCTTTGACCTTTATTCACACTCCTCACCAGTGAACTGGACTATTAGGACACCACCTTTTTTTTCCCACAACAAAGTTCTGTATTCAAAATGTTACTTCAATCTACAATATTTAACCTTTTTTCCAAATATTTTTGTTGTAGAAATCTGCTCCAGACCTTGTCTTAATGTGGAGAGGTGCTTTCGAAGCCTCCTGTGACCCAGACTCATTGAACATTATTAGCTTCTGAAAGGTTTTGAGCAGGATTGGCCTCTATACCAATCAGAGATTTTTTGTCATTTCAGTCTGACCGGTATATATTATTGGATTATAATTACTGATCCGTTTGTTCATTACTGTAATGTTGCCAATGGTATATTTGCACTGTTGTGTGGTGAAAGTGCAACAGAGACACTGCTGATCAGGTGTTGGAGCTCAAACTTTTGGCACCTTCACATATACCTGACAGATAAAAATGATGTGTAATGAAATAATGCAGCCTACTTTGCTTAGCACTGATTGATCTGCAGTTACTCCAACCTGCATCTTGAGGAGCAGGCTGCCTGCAGGTAAGCATAGACACAAATATGCACCTGACTTATAAAAGGTTTATAGCTGCATCTGGGGAGGACAGGAATGAAGTAAAGGATGAGTATGTTGTCTGCTCCTTGGTCCTGTCTTCTGTCAGACATGTGCAGGGTGTGTGTTGCAGGAGGTCTGAACTGGGACTGAGAAAATTAAATATTTTAAATATAACTATGATTGATGATGAAAGGGCATTTTAATAAGCTATATATTTGGCCAGTGCATTAAATTATATTAAGAAGGCTACATAGGCCTGTTTTATTATATTAATTAGAACCTTTTTAATGTTTTCTTAGTTAAAATGTGTTTACATTTTAAAGACAGCCAGACTGTCATCATTGGTTTGTACGCATGATCTGAGGCAGTTCTAAATTTGTTTGCAGAGTACGAACAAATTTAGGTAAGAAAATATTAATAAACCCTGGATTTGTATGTAAATTGTGCTTATGTACAGTTTAAGCACAGGTTTGTGCGTTTGTGCTGAATGAGACCTGTTGGCTTGCAAGGTTACTGTAATGTGTCAGAGGACATGCAGGGAGAATAAACCAATTTATTTTGCCCCTTGTAGGTTTCAATAGTTATCGTATATTCACTTCAACTAGGCTATTCATTGCTAATCCACACCTTATACTCCGATGTTTTTATAGTTGGTCCCTACAGACTTCATCTATGTACATTTTCCATGGTCCACTACTAATGTTCAGTCTGCAGGTTGCATTGAATCTGTGCACACAATAAGCCTTAGATTACCCATAACATTTGAGAATATAAGAACTATAATAAGAGTGGTCAAAGGGCAAACACATCATTGTAAGATGACACTGTTCACACCCCTGTAGATATGAGATCAGTTTTCATTTACACATTAGCCACACTACATATATTGAGTGAAAATATATTTATTTTCTTACAGAATTAGCAACATACACAATTTTTCTTCTTCACCCCTCCCAAGATGTACATAATAAATATTACCTGGACACGGTGCTTTTTCCCTGATTGTCTAAGAAACCACCAAATAAGCCACACTTAATGTCATCTCTTGTTACACTTTATATTCCATTGCACAAAAATCAGGAATGACAATTGTAACATCTCCTTATTGGGAATTGAGGGGAAGTGCTGGTTCACAAGATAAGCAGGAATTACGTTTGTGTAGTAATTATACAGGCATAATTGTGTAGATCCTGTTAGATTTCAAAAAAATCTAACAGCAACATAAAAAAGAAGAGGAAAGGGATACATTTAGAAACTAAGACTCAAAGTTAAAGCTCACAATTTCAAATCTCCCAGTATTAAAATGTACAACTATAAATGTTATAGCATTAGCACTTAAAAAAAAACAGCAGGTTGAAAAAATGGCCTACTTCTTTTGTTTGTTCAGCCACTTTAATATCAGAGTAAAAAAGAATGGAGGACCTCAGCCTGAAATGAAGAAGTGTTCCCAGAAACCCTGTCATGTCCAAATGGCTGAGCTGTGACACTGCCACTTTGTCCCAATCCTTCTCAACCCGTTTTAACGCAATAAAGGTCCTTTAATGTTTTGAGTTCTTCAATCAGGGTCTTGTTTTGGTTCTCAAGAACAGCTACACGGTTTTCCAGGCATTTAACATATTCCTTTTTCTTCCGTCGACATTCACGGGCTGCCTCTCTAAAACCACAAAAAAACAAACAAACTCTGCAGTTAGTTCTATAAATCACAATGTAAAGTCACTACTGCAACATAAAACTGTAAATACTTTTACTTATTCCACACTGCATGCAAGTAACAAACATACTTAAGTATACTTAAAAATTAATTGGGAAAAATATACCTGTTTAAGGGCATTGCAAAATTCCAGTAATGGAGGCACTGTATCACCTACCAACCTTTTTTTTTTTTTTTTTAACAGTGCTTTAGTATGTTTCTCCTGTACAAGTACTGTGAATTGTTCAGCACTACAGAGGTCAGCAAGGGGCCATTTTTCCTATTCTAACAAGTTAATTATGACCTGTCAACCAAACAGAAAAGGCAATGCCCAGTGTTCTATATTTGGATTTACAACAAATTAAATAATTAAAATCAGGAAATAAAAATGATACAATTATTTGTTATTTTACCAAGTGGGGGGCACAACCCATTCATTTTACATACTTCTGATGTAGATTTTATATGCTTACCTATTTTTTGCAAGCCTGATTTCTCTCTTCATTGTTGGATCATCACTCTTACCCTGAGAAAGTCCCACAGAAGAAGACATGACTACGGTTTGAGGCAGAGAGCTGGACGTGGGTGCTGTGCGGATCTGGTATGTCTGCACCTCTCCTCCTGCACCTGAGAGAAACAAATCAAAGGCTGACAACAGGAGTCCCAACAGGCATCATTAGAGAGCTCTTCCCTGTAAAGGTTTGAAAGTACTTTGTTGTTTGTTGACCATTATGACATATAATGTTGGAACCCATTAAAAGAATACATTCACTTGCATGTACTATATTATTAGCCAGTGCATGTTCGTTTGTTGCAAATGAAGCTGAGCCAGGATTAACTTTTTGTGAGACCACTCTGTTTTCTTGTCAGAGTCCTTTGTAGCAGCACTCCCTGTCATTACAAATAAATGAGCAGCTTTTTAAAATGCAATGCTACTGTCTGTACAAAAGCTTAACATATTTTTGGCATCTGCCACCACCAGCCTACTTGGCCACCTGCTAGAATCCCCTGACCTCATCAGCAGATAACACTGGCTTTAAAAATTTGGCTAAATTTCAATAAAACTGCAAATCTGAAAAACTTGGAATGGTGAAAATACACTTTTTGCAATTAAGACATGTTGACATCACACAGTATGAAAAGCACAGGTGTAAAAAATGAGATGTATGATAAATACAAGAGAGCTGTCGTTAATGTCACACCCATTATAATCTGAACCTACCAACCTCAGTAACAAATCATAAAAAGTTTGGGCTGTATGTAATATCAAAATTAAAACTGAAAATAGTGATATATAAATTATCTGTGTCCTGTAGCACATTGAAAACAGTACAGCAGCAAATTATTTGAAATGATACCTCATCAATTTTATTCTTTGTTCAAAATAAACACTCATTTCAAAAAAGTTAGGACGATTGCATTTCAGGGCCAGTGAAATGATGATTCCATACAGGACACAGATGATGTATAAATCATCATTTTCAGTTTTAGTGATTTCACATAGTATCCCAACTTTTTCTGATTTGCGTTTGCAGAATATGCCGCATTTTCTTCACCTTGTACAACAACCTGGTTGCTAGGCACCAGTATTTGCTGTCCGTCAGGTGTCTGGGCATACTGAAGGATGGTGGTGCTTGGCTGGGCTCCGCCAGAACTGGCCATGGTGACTGCCTGTAGTCCCTGAATGGCTTCAGACCCCGGAGTCGCCAGTTGGATTGCGCCATTAGGTGCTATGGTAACTAGACAAACCACACAATTGGTGTTAGAATTAAGCAAAGCACAAGTAAAATTGCATTCCAGCTGGCTAGGTTACTGTTCTAGGTACAGCAGAGTGCTTTTTTATTTTATTTTATTTTTTTAAGAGTCTGAAAGATCACACAGACTTTACAACAATTTGACCCATTAGTCAGTGTAGCCAGTAGCTGGCAGAAAGTGTGGTCTGGTAGACAGCTCTAAATGGTGAGCATACCAACACAAAAGTAGACAGTAAAGTAATCACACATAACAGTCGCAAATTTCTCCCTACAGAAATCCAAGCAAAGCAGAAATGTCCAGCACAACTTAGTGCGTAGATGAGGGAAAAAATAAACCGTAAAGATAAAATATCTAGCAACACTTGCAGTGTACAGTCAACTTTAAAGTAGATCTATACACTGCAAGTGTTGATAGATATTTTATCTTCACTTACTGAAATCCAAAATGGGTCCTTATCAACTCTGTGGCCTATAGATACATAACATCTGAAAAACTCTCTTTTTTAAGAAATTACATTAAAAGGAAAAGTTCATACTGTACTGGCCGCTGTTGGTCTGGTAGATTTGGGTGGTGGGTACTGTAACACCTGTCACTCCAGTGGACGCCGGGCTGCTATCCTTTCCCTCAGTGTGTGCCATTTCTTCAGATGACAGCTCATTTAGGATTTTTCTTCAAGGAAATAAGAGGAAAGTTCCTTAAATTACTATTCATTAAACAAGAGTTTCTGTTTAGTGGGTTTTTTTTCTTTACCTGTACGAAGGCCGTCTTGCCAGTATTTCTCTGGTCTTTTGGGCTGCTACTCCACTGTCTGATGAGTCTTGTGAATCTTCACTGTCTGTACCTTGGGCCTGCAAAGTGGGAGGTAGATTAAAAAGTTCATATTTTTAGTTGTATATTTTGCCAAGTTGACTGTTTCCAAAAATAAAATAATGAGATTAATTAAACACTGGCCATGACTTGGGTGCATTAACAGCTGTGCAAACAAAAGCTGTCAGTGCAAAGCTGGTCTCACCTGTGCAGTCTGCACCTGAGGAGACTGAATGACTGATGGCTGTGCAGACTGGATCACTCCTTGAACCTGAAACTGACCCCCTGGCAGTTGTAGAACAGCAACAGAAGAACCACCCAGTGACATCTGCAAATACCCAAACACACTTTTAAATTAACAAAATACTGCATATTTACTGTGGTATTTGCATTCCATGTCTGCAGAAGAGAGTTGAGAAGCATAGAGACTTTCTATGGATTTTAAAAATTTAATTTCAGCAACATTACAAAATACATATTCTAACTTACACCTAGTAGCATCAGGCCCTGGTTTTGATGTGCTTAGAACTGACTAATGACATTTTGCTGCCACTCTAATACAATGAAAGTGAATGGAATTTAGCTTGTGTTCCCCAGAGACTTGAAAAGATTGATTTGAAAGCTCAGCATTAATGTGCCTTTCCAGAGACCATGCCTTGATTACTCTGCATAATCTACAGACCTTATTATGAAAATCCTGAGTTACTGGACATAATTTTTTTTGCAAAAACAAGCTGTTATTGAATTTTCCATGTATCATTTTTAATACTTTGAGCACCATGAGCATAGTCTAATGCAATGAGCCATTGGCTGAAATCTTCAAGATGAATATCTTATAAAATCACAACTATCTGTATAACTACAGAGCACAAGGAATACATGGAAATGTTAAATTTGCTGCAGAGCACCTTTAACGTCAGTGTTTAGAATTAGGAATTAGTTAATTTTAGAATTAACTAACGGTGTGTGTGTGTATTGCTGCATATAAACTATATTAATACGCCAATCTCAAGACATTAAATTGTGCTTTCTGGCAGGATTATATTAGCTGTGCAAGCGCTAGTGGCACTTATATGACAGCATTTATGATATACTTCCTAGCGGTATTTTGTAACGGCTCTATTAGTTACCTGTTGTGCTATCTGTGAGAACTGAGAGGATGTGATGGTAGTGGGAATGGTAGCAGTCTGTGACTCTGTGGCATTGCTGCCCTGCTGTACTTCCTCCATAGTAACTGGGAACAAATAAATCAATATTACCGTTTTACAGTGGCTCTTATGGAACACAACAGCGGCATGTGGTGGGGTTGCCTGTCTGCAATATACTGCCGCTGTGGCCTTTGTGCGCTTGTTCTACAATGTATGCCGAGATATAACTTTTCACGTCCAGCGTGTAACAGATCAGAGGAACAGTGAATCGCAGTTTTAATTTTAGCTAGCTAGGCATTTCTTCAGAAGTTTTACGAGGGAGCTCAAGCTAACTAAAACACACGACTTCCTCTTCGGTTCAGTCTTGTTAGCCAATGCAACTAATGTTAACATGGAGTTACGACACATACATAGGCCCGACAGTAAATAGGGGTTAACTCTTTTCCCTTATAATTTAAATACTACATTTCACAAAGTAGCCGACTTCATCACAAGCAAAAGTGATAGCTGGTTTGTAAAGTTAACTTATCGTCACGGCCATTACTGCTAGAATATTCGATCTCACCAACACTACCTTTGCTAATTAATAGTAGCTAACACTAGGTTAAACGGATGTTAAACTGTTGAAACAATTAAAACAACCATTTTCAAGCTACGGGCCAGACAAGTTTCGCTATTCTGGTTCGCAGAATGGATGAGCTTTTCTCTATGAGCAAATATGTGTGTCTCTGTCACTGTCACGCAAGTTACCGCGTCAATAGACGTCAGCGATACGGGGAGCCATTAAGCTAACTACACCTTCCCTTTTTGTAAAACGGCGAGGAGTTGACGAAGCAACAGCCGCCATTACCGCCACACGGAGCAGACAGTCAGACGAGTACAAAATTACCG
>NW_018127898.1:299893-302527 GCF_001952655.1 Monopterus albus | reverse complement strand
CAATTTGTATATACACTTTGACATAAAATACCTTGAAAAGTGACTTAGCAGCAGCTGCTAACAGCTAAAAATACAATAATGTCAGTTAAAAAAAAAAAAGCAAAACAGCTGACCAATTTTTTTCCAGAGGAAGTGGGCGGTCCAGCCCATCAAAGACGCATTACGTAATAGTATCTTCAGGCTTTGTGATTGGTGAAGAGTTCGAGGAACTGCTGGATACCACTGAGACGGAGTGGAAAAAGTTACATTACTACATTTCTGTAACTCGCAGTACTTTGTCTGAGTATGCATTTATGTTACTCTAGTTTTAACACCTTTCACCGGGAAACATTGTACTTTTTACTCCACCACATTTATTTGACATATGTAGTTACTCTGAGAGTCAAAGTTTATAGTACATAGAGTAAAGCACACTAGCTTTTCTATGTCCAAATACATCATTAGGATGGCGTCTATATATTAATGCATCAGTAACAATGATCCAGTAATATAATATGGTACCTCTACAGTATAATGGCCATTCTATGCTGTGTGTACTTTTATTACATTTTGTTGATAATATTTCTGCACTTTCACTTTTCAAATTGATTTTTTTTAGCTCAAGTAAGAGATTTCACCACTACTTGGATAACAGAGTTTTCAGTCCTTTGTGCATAAAACTAGCAGAACAAGGCAGCCCCAGCGTAAAGCTCCTATGGCTTCCTATGGTTCATTGCACAGAATGCAGTCTCTTTGCAGATTGTTGACTAAGTTATTTATTGATATTTTTTTTTTTTTTTTACATTTATCAAATTTGCCTATTTTGTGACAATTTTTCCCTGTCCATTATGGCAAACCCACAAGCATGCCTTCATTGTAAGGATGTAGTTTGTCTAATAATATTAAGAGGCTAAGGTATTATGAACAATTTAAATGTCTGTTACAGTATTACTAAATTCATAAATATCCAGACACCTTAAATGATTAAATGCATTTTTTAATTCAATATTACCTTTACATAAAGTATAAAACAAAGTACAACAAACCAAAATAGAAAATGAGAAAAATGGGAAGGGGTGTACCACCTTGATTTCTTAACTATATTATCGAATATGCCTCCATAACATTAAAGATTCATCAGTGGATCACACCCCCAGGGAACAGTTTAGAATTAAGCAAATTATATACAACATAAGAGTGCATACACAAAAACTGATAGAACAACTCAAGAGAAATACAGTCTTAAGTACTCTACTGGTTAAATTTCATCAGTCCTCTGTTCTTTGTTATTACAAAATGTATAAGCATGTATATTTCACCAGACTGTGCAAGCTTTGAAATTAAATTGCACTGTCTTTGGGATTGCATAGTGTGTAAATAACTCTGACAGAGAGAAAGAGTGGAAACCACAGGAAGCCCTTGTAGACTTCCAAGCGAAGCAGGTACAGATGGTGGATGGACGCTGGTCATCAGTAACCCCTCTTTTTGCTCATTAGATTTGCAGGAACTGCAATGATTACAAGGGAATTTGTTCTGACAAACACCTACATTATATGGGTAGGATTCACAGATTGCACCAAGGGACCAACTGGTCCATCCCTGTGTCATGAGTTTTGTTCCCTGAATTTACTGTTTCATATCTCCCTTACTTGTACCTCGAGATGAAATGTGCCTCAAGCTGATTTCTTCTTGTGCTTGGCTGAGTCATGCAAACATTCTATTGCAAATGTAGGATGCAGTGTTAAAGTTAAGGTGTAGTGCTGTTAGTCTTTTTTCTAGGTGGACCTAAACCCTGGGCAAAACCAAATGTCAAGCATGCAATTACTAAAATTACAAACACATTTAATGCAACATGAAATACCAACAGTTAATCACTTAAATCTTGAGTCCCACAGCAGAAAGTTACTGTAAGTACTACCAGTGCAAAGTGCAGTAAGTCAATGGATCATCTTCCTTTTTACCTTGAAATCATTAAACATCTTTCTAATGTTGTGTTTTGCATGATTGAATGTTATAATGGGACAACTGCAATAGTCCAAAAATAACAAAAAGTTATTTACATGTTGACATTAAGGGTTCATCACTGAAATGCAGTATAATCCAGCACAAAGAACCTACAAGTTATGGCAAGGAGTACAAAGAAAGAACAATATTGCAGGAAGCCAGATATATTTTGCAAATACATCTTAGTGGAAAATCATTTGTACCCTTTTCATTTTCATAAAATTGCTTTACTTGCCAATGAGGGATGTTTCAGATATGGCTCAGCATTGCGAATGTACAAAAACTTATAAATCCAGTGATTGAACACAGAAATGATTTCAAATGCATAATGACTTGTCTAAAGTGACCGCAGACCTAAAGTACCAATAACAAACCTGTTGGAATTCAAAGTAATTTAAAAAATAAGGTTAGACAAAGACAAAACACAGCTGAAACAAATTTTGAGTGTGAAGAGGAAAAAGGCCCAACTGTCAAACATTTGCTTTGTTATGCAATACAAAAACAGAACTTTCTAGCAATACAAGGTACATTGCCAAAGATTTTCACACAGTTGGAGGATGTTTTTTTTTTTTTTTTTACAGTTTAATAAAATAACCTGGTAGGTTAAAAACAATCATGATACTAGTTTCAGCCTTATCCTTACACTGTTTG
>NW_018127898.1:298933-299835 GCF_001952655.1 Monopterus albus | reverse complement strand
AGTAAACTGAAAGCTCCTCATGCAGGATTCCTCAGAATACATATATCTATATAACAGAGCTCCTGAACCCTTAGTTATAATAAAATAGACATTTATTTCCAGAAAGTGCAATGGTATATCTATCCTGACTGAAAATCCTTTAAAGTTTTTCACGTTTACCCTCCGTTATACAACTAATATTCCACTTTAAAGTATTGTCAGCAGTTTAATGTTTTTTTACAGTCTTCGTTTTTGCTGCTGTAATTGCCTCCCAGCTTAATTAATTATCCATAAACCATCAACTAAGGGAAATGTGTCAGGCATTTATACATTTAAAAATATCTATACAGAAACATATAGTATCTAAAATACAAAGAGGCTTTTATAGATACAGAATATGGCCTCTTTCCTCTTTTATTCTGATCACTTTGGAGACCTATTAGTCAAAACTAAAGGAGAATAAACAGCCACTAATGATAGATTCAGTTAAAATTATGATAGGAATGTATGGCTGACATTTATAAGTTTATAAGGCAGGACATTTATTAGGGCAGAAAAATCTATTTGGCTTCATTATCATTGGACAAAACAAGCTTAATGTCCACAAGCTGAGACTGGTTACTATATCAAGGTTTGCTTTCATGCGCCCACTTTCATTCAGCCATGTTTTATTTCAGCACACGCATTTGTGTACATCTGTTTAAAAGGTGCATGTAAAAATATTTCAATTTGTTGATTTAAGTTTAGTAGCTCTTAGAATCTGTATAGACACAAAAGGAGATGTGTTTTAAGAGGTTTGTGGTGAGTACGGAATAAGAAGATTGATATTCATAAAGACATTAATAATATAGTAATCATTTTAAAAGTGGTACTGTTGTGTGTCATTCAGCCTTTTCCCCAAAAAAAGTGCAGCAGGACTTTTT
>NW_018127898.1:287253-298898 GCF_001952655.1 Monopterus albus | reverse complement strand
ACCACATGTTGCTCCTCTGCCATTTGCAAAATTATCTATCTATAAAACACAGTGCGCAACTCCAAACACGGCAGGTCTAATCACAGACATGCAGTGGCCAAGATATGCTGGTGTCACATGGGGCTGGGCGGCAGCACACATAGTTCATACTTTTTTGTTTCACTATCTGCTGAGCCAGTAATCGAATGCTGGGGTGATGATGCAGGGACACACCCAGGCTGTGTATGATGGCTAAACAAGCCCAAATCACCACAACCCCTCACATGTTGTAAGCAACATAGATAGGATCCAGCTGGTCAGCGAGGAAAGAGTCACGGAGGTGCATGCGTTGCTTCTCTCCCCTTGAGTTGATGGGAATAACCCCAGGGTCCACAATAACCACCACACCCACGATCAGGTGGTGCTCCTCCAGGACCACATTGGTGATCAGAGGCACCAAGTCCAGTGCATCCTGCTCTGAACCACACAGCTCTGACACCACCACCAGCAGGTTGGTCCACGTAAACACAGCACTGTGAGAAACAAAAACATGGCGACTGAGGGTGGAGCTCAAAGCCAATGGCAATGTTAAAGGAATAGTCTGACATTCTGGGAATTATACTTAATCACCTTCTTGCCAGGAGTTAGATGAGATGATTGATACCACGGTGATGATGATACACTAACTATGAAGCTACGGCCAGTAGATGGTTAGCTTAGCTTAGCACAAAGACTGAGAGCAGGTGGAAACATCTCAGCGGGCTCACTTTACTTGTTACATAAACTGGCTGCTGACT
This sequence comes from Monopterus albus, assembly GCF_001952655.1. Classification (NCBI taxonomy): domain Eukaryota; kingdom Metazoa; phylum Chordata; class Actinopteri; order Synbranchiformes; family Synbranchidae; genus Monopterus; species Monopterus albus. Next base: position 298,122 of record NW_018127898.1, on the reverse strand, counting down.
GTAGATGCACATTAAGAGACATACCTGAGAGTAAAATCAATATTCTTACCTAACTCTCTGTAAGAAGTATGTTTCCCAAAATGATGAACTATTCCTTTAAGTCAACTGAGTTTCAGTGGAACTGATTACACCTTGTATTGTTAATTGTTTAACCAAAAGCGTTGTCATTAACATACAGTATATTTCTACTTAATACAAGGGGCCTGGTTCGTGATCATAGGACAAAAACGAGGCAGGGATTACGTTGTAGTGTTAACAGCTAACAAGAAACATGCAAAATTAAAACACTACAATATAAACTTAGAATCTAGTAAAAGCCAGTTTTTGACTTCTTTCAATATTCATTTTTGTAGTAACAGAATCCCTATGCACATTTCAGCACTACACACTCTGCCACTGGAGTGGTTTGCATTTTAGACTGTCAATATGTAGTTTGCTAAAATGTATTAAAGCACCTTCTCACCTCTCAGCTATACTGCGGTGAGCCCGGGACACCGAGGTCTCAATATCAATGGGGTGGTAACGCAGCCCTCGTAATTCCAAAGTCTCATCCAGTGAGCCCACCACAAACAGAGCATCATGCCGATCTGAGTGCAGAGATACAGCAAAATACTCAACGCAGAAAGCACAGAGACAAACAAGAAGAAAACATATAAGCAGGCTGCTTATTTTAGTTTGATAGGTTTCACTCATTAAAAAGTCTTATATAAGGTTGTGTTTATCATCTATGAACTATTTGATGATATATTCATTGAGACTTTAGGGTGCTGATCTAATCTGTTTGCTTCTGAATCCAAGTTGTGGTTCCATCAGGATCCATTTACCCCCATTGGCTTCCAACAGCTCAGTCCTCTTCACAAAACCCAAATACCCAGTTCTGGCCCATAAGGTCTGTGGATCTCCAAAGCTGAGTTTGGTGTTGAAGTGGTCTGCCTGAAGGCTCTCCTCTCCGTAGATGGTGTAGTAGCCACTGGCATTGTGAGGACTGTTTACCCAGATCTAAGAAAGAATAGCATGCAGTGGTCACTGCTGGGCTCAGAGCGAAGAAGTCACAATACCGTCATGTTGTCATCACAAAAGAAGAGTGTTTATTTTGAACTTCATCTCACCTCTCCTAAGTGAGAATCGCCAAGTGGGCCTCTGGTCTCAGGATTTACGATTATCACTCGCACACCTGGAAGTATCTGAAAATAAAAATACACGTAAAGGCACTGAAGGATACACTGTCAACATGCCTTTAACTAAACAATTTATAGACTGAATCTACATTATTTGAATGCATATGGAACATCTCACCTTGCCAGACTCCATCAGAGGAAGACTTTGAGGTGCTCCTCTCTCCACCAGCCTCACTCTGAAATGGGCAACAAGGTGTATACACATATTGTCAGCAGACTTGCACTTGTTCATAAAAAAAACGGTTCTTGCAACCTTTTTTTTTGCTCAGGGTTTATGGATTCATGATCGTTATATGGGAGTTTTGTTCTAATTTTCACAGAGGATCTAAGGTTCACGTGGTGTTGTTTTTGTTTAACATTTCAATTCACCACTTCATAAAGTTTTTCAGTTATTGTCATGTTGGGAGAGACAAAGGGTTGTCTGCAGATTAGAGTGTGGGTACCCAAACCGAGCCTGACGAGACCCGTCGTTACGTAAGGGTTTTGGGTCAAGTTCAGACAGAAATTGATACATTATGTTTGAGTCTGGGTTGGGTTCTGACACGTTGGTCAAACTTTCGGTAGACAGCTGGAGCACCGAAACGCCTGCTTCGTTTAACGATAAGGGCCAAAACAATGCACAAACTCAGCTGCGTCGAGCTTGGGTTAGGTTTGGACATTATATACTGTAAGCTTATCGGGTCCAGGTCGGGTTTGGACAGAAATACGCGGCCCGATCTGTACTCCACTGCAGATTATAAGATGGTTTCAAGCCATTTTCATGCTACAGAAGGAAAAGTATCCCCACAGTTCGCTGGGTGGACTGGTGCAGACTGTCACAATGTAGACTTCAGACACAACAGGCTCCATTTATTTACTCCATTTATACAGTGTAAGCCTGACTTAAAAAAATAAGTCTGTTAAGTAAATAGGTATCAAAGTAGGACACTTAAAACTTGTCAAAGGTTTATAGACATGTTGTCACCTGTCATGGCGGAGGGACTTCATGTCCACATACACCGTACAAGGATCGGGACCAGTGGTGCCCTGTGACACAACAGATACATAACGGTCACACTCAAAGTACAGTATTATTATTATTATGTGTTTCTGTGTAATGCCTGGTTATGATGGTTGGTGTACTGTACCTGCAGGCAGATGGCCAGGTTCACCCTGGAGCCAAAAGCAGTGCTGACAGCTCGGGATGACAGCCCCACATCCTTAAACAACTTGGAGAAGGAGTGTGTGAGGGCCAGGCGAGGGCGTTCCTCTGCTATCGCCACACAACTCCGCACACATGACAGGTTCACACCCCGGGCCTAAAACACACACACGCACAAAATGATGGAACCCATCAGCATGACTCAGCATTTGTCACGCTTCTCCATACAAGTGCAGTCCTTACCTTGAGTAACTCGGTCTGAGTCCCCAGTCCTTTAGTGCAGAGCTCCATGACAGAGTAGGAGCAGAATGTGTCTCTGATGCGGTACTGACTGAGGGTGCTCAGCCACAGAGACAAGCAGCTCTCCAACTCAAAGGGAGGAATCAGGACAGACTGGTGACCTGAGTAAACACTGTGAAGACAAGAAATGCAGGAGAGAAGGTGGAGAGAGGAGAGACACATCAGAGACTGAACCTTGATGCATGAGGGAGATGTTTTGTGGGTGACTGTACCTTGCAAGGCACCACAAGACAAAGCCCAGACCACAGTATGGATCCAGGCAGATGGCTATTTGGCGAGAAGAATACAGTTCACACTGCAGCTTTATAGAGCGACAAAGGGCACTGACCGCTGCGTGAGAGATCTGTTATAAACAAAAAGACATATTACAGTGTCAAAGGTATACCTCAGCCTAGCACTACAACTCTTGTATATCATCAACATGCTGACCTATGACTTTTGATGCTTTCCAGGAGCAATTTTTTTTTTTTTGTAATATATTTTTCTGGTCCACTGATTTTCCATCAACCTGCCATGTCTACTTTGAGATTTCCTTTACACTCAACATTAGAAGGACACATTTGTTGTTGTTACTTGTTTTATGTTGTTGATTTTATTTTACCGTACCTGCAATATGTGCATATCTGTGTGACAGCATGTTGTCTATGTTTAGCCAATTACACACAAGTTAAATAAAGTACACCATCAAACAACTAAATTGGCCCATAAATGCAAAGGCAGGACCTGCTGCTACTACTACTATCCAAAGGTCTTTGCAAGCTGCAGTGTGGTACAACGCTGTTTTAATTTTGAAGGTCTTTCCTGCAGCAAGATTCATATTGTAAAAGGTCTGGAGACCCAATGAATGACGGGGATTGTAAAGACTCAGCAGCTGCATAAAAGCAGGTAGATAGTGGACTGTGATCAAGAGGGTGCACAACAGTGTTTGAAAATGAATCTCATATGTCTCACCTTGACTCCAGTTAGCATGCCTGTAGTAGACACACTGAAGTCCAGATAAGCTATCATCTCAGCTGTGGGTGGCTTATAGATCTGTGGAGGTCGACGGCGAGGAAGGTCATCTGCAAACAAGAACAGCACGTTTTACAGAGAATAAAGTAAACATACAATCATATTGAGCAATAATGAGATGACAAAAATTAATAATTACCAGATGCATCTAATACTACTGTCAATTTGTGTTCATCAGAATCAGATATATTAAGTTTTGTGACTAGTACTTTACATAACAAAACATACACAAAACTATTGAAGCTAAAAGAAGTGTAAAATAGAAATACAGTACAGCTGCAAGCAGCAATTAACCAAAAGTGCATAAAACACATGTCTACCCTCAAACCTACCTACTACATTTTTTAAAATTCCTATGTATCAATTCAGTTATACTGTGGATTTAGCATTAGTATATGTGTCAGAGTTGAACTCTGGACTGACAGTGCTACTAGAGGATGTTTTTTTTTTTTTTTCAAAACAATTTGGTACACATTTGAGTATTAAAGTCCTCTTGATAAGCCACGATAAGAGACATTGAATACCCCTACACATTATTCACCCAGGGCGATGTTTTGCCAGTGCATGAAAACAGAGTGTTTTCTACTTAAGACACGTTGACATCACACAGTATGAAAAGCACAGATGTAAAAAATGAAATGAATGATAAACAGAACAGAGCTGTCGTTAATGTTATCACACCCGTAATGTTATCAGAAAAAGTCAGGGCAGGTTGTAAAATAAAAACTGAAACAGCAAATAATGATTTGTAAATCATCTGTGTCCTGTATGACATTGAAAACAATACAGCAGCACATTATTTGATGTGATACATTAGTTTTATTCAAAATAAACACTCACTTCAATTCTGATGTCTGCAACACATTCCAAAAAAAGTTGGGACAGTAAAACATTTACCACGGTGTGATGTTGCTGTTCCTTTTCACAACACTTAAACATTTAAGGACTGAGGACACCAAGTGATTAAATGTGCCAAGTGTAATTTTGTCTCATTTTTCCTGCAAACAAGTCTTAAGGTGCACAACAGTCCTGGGTCTTTGTTGATGCAATTTGTGTTTAACAATGTGCCAGACATTCTGTACTGGGGACAGGTCGGGACTGCAGGCAGGCCAGTCCAGCACTCGCACCCTTTTCCTCACAGTACAGTCTGAAGCAGCATTTATGGATGTAACTATTGTAGTGCCTGACACAGGTGTGCCAAAGTAATCCTGAGCCCATGTAGTTATATCGCTTATAGAAAAGTGATGATTCTTGATGCAGTGCTGTCTGAGGGATTGGAGAGCATGATCATCCAGCTTAGGCTTGTGCCCTTGTTCTTTACCCACTGAAATCCCTCAAGACACCTTGAATATTTTAATCATGTTCTGCACTGTAGAGGGTGATATATCCAAATCTTTTCCTATCTCTTTGAGGAACATTTTTAAACATTTCAATAATTTTCTTATGCACATGTTGGCAAACTGGCGGTCCTCCACCCATCGTTGCTCCTAAAGGGCTCGACCTTTCCTGGATGTCACTTTTGTACCAAATCATGATTTCAATGAGGCATTACACCAAATAATGCTTCTGTATTGTTTTCATTGTAATACAGGAAACAGATGAGTTACAATTCACTCTTTTCAGTTTTAATTTTGACTTTACATACCATCCCAACTTTTTCTGATTTGGGGTTGCACTATAACTCAGAATGTCTGTCATGTACTGTATTTTTGTCGTTTACCTGTGTCAATGATTGTTGGCCATGTTTTAATGTTTACAGAGGCAGCGGCCTCTTTGGAGCGCAGAATCTTCAAGAGATTTTGAGTGGTGAGGATGCAGGCAGCTTTACTGACCTGGTAACAAAACACAAGCATGATTTGATTTGATTTGATTTTGATTTGATGTAAAAACAGTTGATATGACAACACACATAATTTTACACATAATCCAATATCAATTTGCTTATACCTAGTACATGCTTGAATGGAGTAGGAAGAAGTCAGACTTATCCAGTCCTACCCCATGACATCATCTTACCATCATTGGTTTGCAAGCAGTAAATGATTCACTTCTACCCACACACATTAAACCTGTTGTTGCATATATCTTGATTGACACATACCTTTATATTTATGTTTAAACTCATCAATTCTATTACTATTTTTCATGTCCACAGTTAAATTATTCCATAGTTTTACCCCACTTATGGAAATACAGAATCTTTTTTTGGTTGTACGTATAGCATGAATTTTTAAATTTAACTGACCCCTTAAATTGTATCCCCCTTCCCTTTCATTAAATAGTTTTTGAATTCCACCAGGTAATAAATTGTTCCTGGCTTTATACATAAACACAGCAGTCTTATATCCCACTAAATCAAAAAATTTTAACAATTTAGACTGTATGAAAGCTACATTGGTGTGATCCCTGTACCCCATCTTATGCACAATTCTTATCGCTCTTTTTTGTAATATATACAATGGTTCATTTAAACGGGAGAATTAAATGAGTGACAAAAACAGCACTAAGCAAATAAAAGTACACTCATGCACACAACATGATTTATCTTCTTATTTTTATACAAGATGCTGACACAGTTACTAATTTTTGATAGTTAAAAAAAAACAAATCCAATAATACATCAGTTAAAACTGATTTACAGTTTAGGTTATTAGTCTGACTCTTGGTGAACTGCAGTTTTTTTGTTGGGACTTAGGAGGTCACAGTCTATGAGCATGCGATAACACACCTGCATGCACAAAAGAGCACACTTACATCAATAATCATGCGGACAGTAGGCAGTGTGGCTGCCAGGTTCTGAGGGTGCGGAGGTCTGACGTTTACAGGAACACATCCAGCATAAAGACATCCGTAGAAGGCTGCAATCAAGTCAATGCCTGAGAGACAGGTGGAGGATAAAGGTGGAGTGAAAATAAAAAAAGAGAGAAAACAATCTGAGCCTAACACTAATTAATCTGGGAGTAATACTGGGAAAGGAAGCTGAAGGCAAACCTACCAGGAGGATAGAGCAGCACTACGTTATCTCCGGTGTTGATGCTGCCCTTCTCAGTGAGCGCTGCTGCTATCTTCTCCGCTCGCTTGTGAAGCTGGACACAGGTCGCTGTTCCTACTGTTACACCCTGCAGGACAGGTGGAATTAATGCAAGATTGGGGTCAGCAGACACGCAAGGTTTAATTCATGTAGCAACCACTAGCAACTTCAATATGTGCATTGATGAGATGCTGCATTTTCCAGTGTGTGAAGAGCTCAGCACCTTGGCATTAAGAAGAACAAAGAGGACGTGGTCCGGGTCTGTCTGTGCCCTCCACTGTAGAGCTTCTGTCAAATACTGATGCTATAACAAGAAGAAAAATGTAATGAGTTGTACAAACTGCACATGTGAGGGTGTGCTTGAATAACTGTATCCATTATTACAAACACAACCATGAAGGGCTCGTACAGGGAGGGTCTGTGCTGATGGAAGAACTGAATTTAACAAGTAAATAAAACAAAATAAAGTGGCACATACCTCAGCAGACAGCTTTATATCTTGCCAATGTGCAAAAACAATTTACATCACATACTCTGAGCCAATCTAATGCTTAAAATAATGAACAATAACTTAGAATGTGAAAGTTATGTCTGAAATAAAACAAGGGGTGGCTACTTAAGGTATATATGTTGTAACAGAGACAAAAAAAAACAAAAAAACATGCACAGTTTTGCTTGTGTCACATTTTAACACAAGCACACAAACTAAAACCACAGTACACAAGTGATTAGAGCATGATGGAAATAAACAAGGATGTGAGGAAGGTGCATAATCCTTACCATCACAGTGGGCCACATACAGAGCTACATCCAAAGAGACAAGACAAGAGCAGAAAGAGAGAGGAGTCCAGATTTTTTTAAATTAAATCTATAAGACTGAGTTCTGCCTAGGCTTGAACCATTGCTGCACTGGCAGTGGAAAGTTTTCAAACCTCAGTGTTTAGGATCATAAGACACTTGAATAATTGGTGCTGGCCCTGTACAAAAGTTTCCTGCTCCTTCAGAATAATATGTATGTGGCTGTTTTCAAAATGGGAATGTGGCTAAAGATTCAGATCAGATTCAGAGTTAGTGGCTTGGTAAGAGTGGGACAATGCACAAAGTCACACTACCTTCCGGACAAGATCCTGGTCTTCAATCATGCCAAGGTCCCTGCCTGCAGCCTGGGCAATCCTCTTCCCTGCCACCAGGTTGCCCACCATGACAGATGCAGGACCTACACCGACTACAAGAGAAAACGTGTGATAGAGACAAATAGATGGGCAGAGAGAGGACAGAAAAACATACAGAGGAAGAAAGGGGCAAAACTGGTGTGGGAGAGATTTTAAAGACCAGGGAAACCTTAATATTTGCCCCCTCAGATGTAATCCTGTCAAGAATGAACCATAGGTTTAATTTTTACCTTTCAGGAAAAATAACACAAGGATTAATCCAGTGTAAATACAGGATGCAAAATAACATCACTGAAATGTGACTGTTCACACTGCAAGTATACAGATTGTGTGACATTTGCCAAAATGTGCCACAGCAACAGCCAGCATGACACTTTTCCAAATTTAGAAACTGTTATGTGTGCATTATGTAACACTATTGGCCATGCTTTCATTTTACAAAACACTTTATACCCCAACTGACTCTTGGGTGCGGGACAGAGCCAAAGGTTTATCTCCACTTGTGCAATTCATACCATGAGCAGTCAGAAAGCTCAGCATAATTATGGGATCTCCTTTTTCCACACACATACCGGGCTGCTTCTGCCGGGGCTTAGGCAGATTGGTGACACATGTATGGGGACACATGAGGATGTTGCAGGGATGCAGGTTGCCGTCTAAGAAGAACTGCTTGGTGTCGGAGATGTGGATGCCACCCAGGGGCGTTTTAGGTAAGGTGTTGGCTGGGACCAGAGCCAGACAGTAGAGGCCCACCTGGTGGATGCTGTCAATAGCCTTTTGAGGAAAACCAACATGTAGACCAAGACTGTTGGGTAGTAGTGGTGTGTTGTCCAAAAAAAATAGCCTTTATCTCACAGACACAGTGAATTAAGTATATCAGCATTCATTTAAAATGAATCACTGTTTTTGACCATTGTTTGTAACCAATTGGTTGAGAATTTTTACATTTTTATTCAAAATAATCATTAACATCACCTATAAAAAAGCTGCTTCACAGTAAAAACTGGAAGAAGGCGATGATGTGATTCACCTGGAGAACTCGACTCATCCACTGGAAGCTGTCCTCCTCGCTGGCATCTGGCCTCTGCTCCGCCACAATCACTACTCTCTCATCATAGAACACTGTGACTGAAAACACAGCGATCCTGATGCAAGCAAACACAGACAAACATAATGCAAATTACAGGGATTCATCAAACATCTACACAAAAGCAGTTTAAATGCAGCCAGATATTTGTCTTCTGCTACATTTAGAGCTGAGATACAAAGAAATGTGGCTTCAAAAAAAAAAAAAGACACTGAAACTTACTGTTTATACACTGCCTGGCCACTTTACTAGGTACATTTATAAAGTTGTAGATGTTGAGGTGGAAGTGTTGCATTGAGGTGCATACAATTATACAGGTGTGTCTAATAAAGTGGCTGTGAAGTACATCAACAACACATCCATCCATGCCTTATTCTGGACACGCTGTACTTGCTTTGCTCCACCAGATGTCAGTAATGATAAAATAGGATCCTCACTTGACCCAGAGAAGAAGTATTTCTCACCTCCCGCGGTACACAGTCTTGACAGGCTCCACGGCGAGAGCGGTGGCTACCAGGTCATCAGCGTTGTGTCTCCTCCCGCTCACCATCAACAGACCCTCCATCTTCCCCACCACAAAGATCAGACTGCCCTGTACAAAGCAGGGGATACCGAAAAGGGTCATTATGTTGTAAGCATACAACCCTATTGAAAGCATTCAAAGACACAATCATTAGGATGATTCCCGACTTACTGGGCCAACAAACCCCAGGAGTCCTGATCGCACAAATGGAATCTCTCCAATGGGAACTCCGTTAGCGTTAACTGGTATCACCTGAACACATACGACACACAGACAGAAACTATAGAGATTCTCAGTCATTCAACCTCAAGCAGGTCCAGTTGCAACCCATAGCATGTTTTGATAGATAGATAATATGGGACAGCAATAATGTTCAAAAGGAAATTAATTGACTTTATTATTTTATGAGCTGGTATCAGAGCAGGCAGGTTTCTGTTGTAATTTTGCTTTCATACCTCAAAGGTGTTTTTTGTGACTCCTGGTAGACCGTAGTACATGGTGCCTCCAGCGCGAGAATTGATTATTATCTCTCCTATCTCATCGGTTTTACACAACTGAGGAGGACCATCAGGCTTAACAATGCACATCAGAGCTGAAGACACACAAAGACAACATTTAAGAAACATGGACTTAACTTAAAGGTCCTGACACTTACCAATGACTTTGTAATGGCTTTTCAGCCCAGATTTCAATGCAACATCATTTTCCCCTTTAAGATCTAGAAGTCAAAGATCTTAAACTGCACAATTCAAACCTGAAATTCTTTAAAAATGTTTGCTCTGCATTTTCTGGTCTGTTTTCACTTGTGGTATCTTGTAGGTGCATGAGTGTTGGGCATTATTACCATCACATAAACTGTGTAGATGTACATTAATTTAACAAAGCATACCATATTGTTTCTGCTATGTAGTGGCTAGCTTATGCTCTGCGTTAGCCTGAAATGGAAACTAACTTGCAGAGATTTACCATTTTAGTTAATTATTTAATTTTTGCCAAAGTGATCTTATCATCTTGTGTTAAACCAGCTGAGAGCATTTTCTTGGTGGTGTGTTCAGGTGCTTGCAGAAATCTGCAATATTCTAGAGTTAGCTGCAACATACCACTCTTTCACATGTAAAAACCAAAGAATTTCAAATCAATTTTTCCTAAACATTTATGTTTGCTTTTCAGACTTAAATTTCTAACAACATACTGTAGTTCATGAATGGTTTCTTGGCAACAGAGTCTCAGATTTTGGACATCAGAGGGTCCCACAAGCACCTGATGCACCTGTTGTTTGTTTTTCATGCTTTTTTTGGACTCGTGTATCTTTTGTTCTGTCCTCACCCCCAGGCATGACATGCCCCACATCTTGCACAGTCAGGGCAGAGTTCTTGTCCTCTGTGTTGACCCTGATCACACCATGACTTAGGCCGCCTAGGGAAAG
>NW_018127898.1:279232-287175 GCF_001952655.1 Monopterus albus | reverse complement strand
AGAGAGAGAGAGAGAGAGAGAACAATCAAACATTTCCCTCCATCCCATCTGTACCTACAGTTAGCCATCTGCTCGTGCACTCATGTACAAAACAATACTCAATAACCTACATCTTCATCCATCGTGCTGAACAAGTACGAAACGTGTACATTTTTTACTTTTTGACATTTTATCAGTCATCATCAAATGTTCTTTCATGAACCTTGGATTGAAATAGAGGACATGAGGGTGGGAAGGAGTGGGATGCACAAGGAAGGAATTTCTATTTTCTTTTTTGTTCAACTTTTTCATTATATATAAAGCTTAAAAATTCAATATAAAAAAGGGACATACCTGCGAATAGCTACTGTCATGGCCTCAGGGGAGGTGGCACAGGGACAAATAACCTCAGGCTTCAGCCCGTAGGACTGGAATATATTCAGGAAGGCATCACAGGAAGACACCGACCCTGCAGAGCAAGTGATAAGGGGATTCAGTAACTTACATCTGATCTGTGTAGTCAGAAAAGGTCTTGCTTTAGAAAACTGTAAGGTAAAAAAAAAAAAGAAGAAGAAGAAAACTGTAAGGTAATGTGAAATACTCACAGGGGTTAGCACCATCAGCAACAATGAGCATACGTAATGAAGCCAGGCTGATGTCTCTCTGGTCCCGATGAGCCATCATGGCCCAGTGGAGATCACGGCACTTCACCAAAGCTACACGAGCTGCAAGAGAGTAACATGATATACATAAAATTCTTTACCTGCCCCCCCTCAAGATGCAAGACTGGTGTAATTTACCTTTGTGGATGTTGACCCTCTGTACCCACGAGAGAGGACAAGCCTTCATCACTGCATAAGGAACACTGATAGTGTGTATCCTGTTCATCACAGCCTGGAAACAATCAAAAGCTCATTAAGCAGCTAATACAGGATAATACTTGTGTTTTCCCATCATGACAAAATACTACATTAGGATGTCAGCAACACATCTAATGGAAGATGTGGTAGATATCTGTATTATAAGAACAATGCATAAAAAAGCACTACAGACAATGTGAACTTGTCATCACACTGTGTTACATTTTGGGTATATGTGCCAAGCTCACACTCATTATCTATCATAGAGATATACACTACAAACATCTACACCAGTGTTGTAGAACTTGAGTCCAGATTTTCAGGACTCGTGACTCAACTCAGACTTGAGCACTGATGACTTGGACTTGAACTCAGACTTGAGCCTTGACTGCATTTGGACTTGTAAGTTGGAGCAGAGGAGTCTATTTTTTGGTAACAACCTATAATAATTGGGAAGCGTGCAACCAAATGCACCTACACAAAAGTCAACACAAGCTCACCGTGAGAACTCCATGCCATAGGCCCATATCCTTTTTAAAGTCCAGGACATTCACTAAAGTCTCCCCTTAAAGCGAAGAAAAACAGACAGGACTTCAGACTTACAACAACCGTGCTGATGAAGAAATCTCCAGACAAAGAATGATGATGATGACAGTCTAGGTCTTTACTCACCCTCACAGTAGTTGCAGGCCTGAGTCAGCGCTTGGCAGTGGGTCAACATAGCTACTTTAGACACGGCCACGCCCACCACTGTACCCTCTTTATTCACCTTGTACTACACAGAAAGGACACACAAAAGGAGCTGGTAAATACCTGTGAAAACCACAACACACTTGCCTGTTCATATAACATCAGGATATAGGAATGGTCAGGATTTAATATTCTCAAATTAAAATTGGTTTCTATAACAGCCAGTTATATAATATAACATCCCCAAAAGACAACACTGCAACTGACACAACAAGAACAGCTGTATTACCTCTATGTATGAAGGGTCAGTGTTTGCGGTGGGGATGTGCGGCTGCCAGTCTTTGGAAGGCTTGGTCAGGTATTTCGAGTCTGTCACCACCCACTTTAGTCGAGGCCATCCTATCAGAAAAATGTATCAATGAAAGTAAAGCCAAGTCAGGTCACAGAGTGGGTTTATTATACTTTAGGATATATAAATGAAAGGATTCAGAACATTACACAACCATTTGGGGGAAAACCCACCTGAATGACATCATCATTTGTTAATTAAAATACACAGAACATTAAAAATAGACCGGTGACCCATGTTATGCTAAACCTTCATACCTGCAATATTTTATTTCACTAGATAAGTGAACTTTTGAACAACAGCGGAATACTAATTAAGCAGATGCTTCTAGATTTAGGAAAGAGCTTGCTTACTTTTAAACTGCAGGATTTCCCCGGTGGGGGTCTTGGGTAAACCCTTCAAACAGATCTCACTAGTCAAAGCCAGCCCAACTCCACAGCTGCCCAGCAGAAACCCAACCTGGCTGATACCCGCATCCTAAAAACACCACACAGAGAAAAAGCACAATTACACATTTAAGAGTTTCGAGGTGGAAGGAATGTATTTAGAATGAATTTTGTGCTCACAAAATACATGTTGCTCTGGTGGTTTCCTTACTTTACGAGACAGCGGTACCTCAATGGGTACAGGAATCACTTCAGCCAGAAGGCAACCATAGAAAGCCACCCAGAACATCCCAGGATCACTGTTGGGGTACACTAACGCCACCTACGGAGACATTAAGCTTTATAAAGTTATAATTGTTAATTTTGTAGGTATATCATTCACTGAAATTCTGACCAGACAGTGGGGCTCATCAAAGTTATGAGGATTAATCCTCTGGGCAACATGAAATTTAAATTAATTTAATTTAAAGTTAATTTAAGTAAAGTTAATTAAAGTCATGCAAAGGCATGTGAACATATTGATACATTTTGTAGAGTTTTGTAAAGTTGTGCAAAAATCTGAAAAGTTTTGTAAAGATTTGTAAAGCTGTGTAAAAACCCATAAAGCTGCATAAAGCTGTGTAAAAATCTGGCAAGATGTGTAAAGGTACGCAAAAAGTTTCGTAAAGTTGCGTAAAGTTTTGTAAAGTCGTGCAAATACAAAGCATGTGAACATAGTAATTATGAACAGTTAAAAACATTTTGTAAAGTTTCGTAAAATTGTGCAAAAGTTATGTCAAGGTTAGCAAAGCTGTGTAAAAGCCCGTACAGATATGTAAAGGTTCGTAAAGCTGTGTAAAAACCTGTAAAGTTTAGCAAAGTTGTGTAAATATCCGTAAAGATCTGTAAAGCTGTGTAAAAACGGTCAACAATGGCCACAACGGTCTGTAAAGTTGTGTAAAGTTTTGTAACATTTTGCAAAGCTGTGTAGGAACCTGTAAAGTTTTGTGAAGTAGTGTAAATATCCGTAAAGGATTGTGCAATTGTGTATATATCCGTAAAGGTGTGTAAAGATTTGTGAAGTTGTGTAAAAAGCCGTAACGTTCTGTAAAGTTGTGTACAGGTTTGCAAAGTTGTGTAAAAACCTGTAAAGTTGTGTTACGTTGTGTAAATATCCGTGAAGGCTTGTAAAGATTTGTAAAGCTGCGTAAAAACCCGTAACGTTTTGTGAAGTTGTGTAAAAATTTGTAAGGGCGGGTAAAGACTTGTGAAGTTGTGTAAAAAGCTATAACGTTCTGTAAAGTTGTGTAAAGTTTTGTTACACTACACTATGTTACGTTGAGTAATGTTAATTTGAGTGAAGTTTAAGTAAAGTAAAGTAAAGTTAATTTAAATGTCTGGGGCACTGATAGACTATCAGTGTTGTATTTCTGCCTTTGAAAGATAGGATAATCCAAAGGTCAGTAACAGTACATCACACCAAGGGTTCAGGTGCCTTCCACATGGGGAAATCAGCAGGGTAGAAGCTGCAAATACACCAGTTTAAATAAAGGACTATAGCATTTTCTCGCAGACAAATACTGTAAAAATTCATTTTTCTGTACTAAATAGATTTGCCAGGATGACACTATGTTATAGTTTGTTATACATTTGTTGTGTTTGTATCTCTTTTCTGTTCTTATGTCTGCTGTCTCACCCTGTCTCCAGGTTTGAGAATTTGTTCATTCTTGGTGCCCAGCTTGTTCAGGAGTGTGTACGCCAGCTTCACACTGCGACTCCACAGCTTTCCTAACAGACAGAAGGTGCGGTGGGTAGGAGGGAGTTAGGAGGGTAGGTTATACATCATCCACCTACCAAAAATATCACATCACAGCAAATACAAAGCTTGATTTCTTAACATCAACTCCTTAGACACAGCTCACAATATAGCACTGTAACTTTTAGTTAGGACTTCCAGTAGATGAATGTTACAAAATAACTCTGCAAGCTATGGATTTGAAACTGTTAATGCCCTTCCATAGCTTCTTAATATTAAACAGCACAGTTCTGTGTCTCACCGTAAGTCAGTGTATAGAGTGGTTTGCCTGTGATGTCAAGAGCAGTGAGGGCAGGGCTCTTCCCCTGAGTGGCCCCCCAGCGAGCCAACGCTGCCTGCAGGGCTGGGGGCCAGTTACTGACCACTCCCAAAGGCTCCCCTTTCACTGGGATGATCTGACGGCCCTCAGGCTTGGGTGTGTTTGGGTCTAACCGGGGCACTGTTAGAGAGACAACAGAACATTTCTGGGCATGTTATAGGTTAATGGGGTTCCTTATGGATGCCACCAGGATAAAATGCAGTCTATACATCATTGCTGGTCTGTACTACACACTGAGTTAGTGTTTCAACTCGCTTCCCTTACCTGTCACTGTCTATGTTAACTATCCAAATCATTAGAAAATACATTTCAGAGAAAATACTTTCCTCATTTCACAAAATAGTTTTATTCATGCCATGCTTCAAATCACAAAAAACACTTGTTGTATGAATAAGCACTGCACAAACTTAAGGAATTTTACTGTTAAATGACAAGGTAATAATAAATGAAATAATGTAACCAAATACTGGTACTACTTCTTAAAATGGCACCCTATAAAGTTATAACTAATGGATTTATTAATGTTAACAAGTCGTTTACTAATGCTTTACAGATCAGTAGTAAGTCATTAATAAGAATGAACTTTGGGTTGCCAGGTTATGAAAAATCCCTTTGATTGACTGAATGTTCTTCACTGTACATGGCCCAACATACATCTATTAATATCTTATTAACATTTTGGACTGTAGACTTTGTAAGATTTGATTCTTATAAGCTATAGTTACTTTATAAGCTTAGGCTAGTGGTTAAGGCGCAGCACTCTCGGGTTCGAATCCAGGTTGCGCCAGGAAGGGCATCCGGCGTAAAACACGTGCCAAATGTCAACAAGTTAGTCGTCAGTGTGATGATTCACTGTGGCGACCCCTAAACGGGAAAAGCCGAAAGTGACTTTCTTACGTCCCTGGTAGGCTAGTGGTTAAGGCGCAGCACTCTCGGGTTCGAATCCAGGTTGCGCCAGGAAGGGCATCCGGCGTAAAACACGTGCCAAATGTCAACAAGTTAGTCGTCAGTGTGATGATTCACTGTGGCGACCCCTAAACGGGAAAAGCCGAAAGTGACTTTCAAGTTACTTTTCTTAACTTTATTTTCCTTGCTTATACATATTACAGCTGTATTGATGATTGTCCAGGACTACTGAGCTTTGGTTACTTTTAATACCTTTATTTTCCTTGTTTATATATCTTACAATTGCATTGATGAGAGTCAAGTGATGCTGAAGCAGAAACTGCCTGCTTTAACTTCTGTGCAGAGACAGGATGTCTGTATTTTCAAGTAATCAGATGGCCTATTTTACATTTTAACAAAGACCTGTTGGCCCGTTTTGCACCTTCACCTAGGCCAGTTTAGCATACTCACTAGGTCCTGCTTTGCCCTGCAATAGCCTATACAGATAGGGGGTCTGCAGTGCAGACAATCCATTGTTCAGTGTTGATTGATTAGTTGCCGCCTGGAAAATCACATCACAGCACACACACACCTGGTTTAAATCACATTCCAGCAAGAAGGTGTGAGCTTCTGCTTACACCAAATAGCCAATAGGATTACGAAGTGTTGAATGTTGTACCTCTGTCCAGGGCGGACCTAGCCCAAGAAGATAATTGTAACGTAAAAAGATAACTCGTGGTTCAGAGAATGGAATTCTTGTGGGAGCTCTGTCTCTCTGATCCCAGTGCTGTATGGACTTCATCTGTGCCCAGACTTTGAGTAAACTTCCTGTTGATTTTAATCAGTCCTCTCCTGTCTTCACTTCTTGCGCTTCCAACAAAAGAATTGGGTTATTTCTAACAACTTGATTAATTAAATACCCCTTATTACTCAAACTGTTTAAAAGTAGCAATACCACAATGTAAAATACTCTGTTACAAGTAAAAGTACTGCCTTCAGAATCTAAATGTGCCAAGTATTAGTATCAAAATGTACTTAAGCTTCCAACAAAAGAATTGGGTTATTTCTAACAACTTGATTAATTAAATACCCCTTATTACTCAAACTGTTTAAAAGTAGCAATACCACAATGTAAAATACTCTGTTACAAGTAAAAGTACTGCCTTCAGAATCTAAATGTGCCAAGTATTAGTATCAAAATGTACTTAAATTAACAAAAGTAAAAGTACATCTAGTGCAGAATGGCACTTTTCACATTAATGTGAATATCATATTATTGTGTCATAGGACGGCCGGGCGCACCCTTAGAGATAGGGTGAGGAGCTCGGTCACCCGGGAGGAGCTCAGAGTAGAACCGCTGCTCCTCCACATCGAGAGGAGCCAGCTGAGGTGGCTCGGGCATCTGTTTCGGATGCCTCCTGGGCGCCTTCCTAGGGAGGTGTTCCGGGCATGTCCCACCGGGAGGAGGCCCCAGGGAAGACCCAGGACACGCTGGAGGGACTATGTCTCTCGGCTGGCCTGGGAACGCCTCAGCATTCCCCCGGAGGAGCTGGAGGAAGTGTCTGGAGAGAGGGAAGTCTGGGCATCTTTGCTTAGACTGCTGCCCCCGCGACCCGGTCCCGGATAAGCGGAGGAAAATGGATGGATGGATGGATGTGTCATAATTATTGTGTTCATCACATTAATGTTGCGGCTGGTAAAAGTGGAGCTAATTTTAACTACTTCATATGTCTATAGATTTCAATCACTGCTGACTAGCTCTCCCACCAGGCATCAATAAAGTCTTATTACTGCATTCTGTTTACCGATCTGATTCTAGAAAGTCACTAGTAATTAAGATTATCAAATAAAAATTGTACTTCAGTACAGTAATGTACTTCATTACTTTCACCACTGATATAAATGATTTAACAACATTTAAAACTTCAAACTTGATAGTTTACCAGAGAGTGAGAAAGCAATCTATATTTATTCATGACTTAACCAGTGTTCATAGCTACATTGTTACCAATTGTAAATGTTTCACGAAATATATCATTGATAGCTTATAATGAATCTATAGGGCAACAGTAAATATTTACTGACAATGAATGTAGCCTTTACTTACAATTTAGAAACACTTTATTAAATGTGACTGAAGTGGTGTCCAATATGTATTTTTAAAATATAGAAAAATGTGTAAGATCTGCACAAGCCATTCAAAAC
Organism: Monopterus albus; assembly: GCF_001952655.1. NCBI lineage: Eukaryota > Metazoa > Chordata > Actinopteri > Synbranchiformes > Synbranchidae > Monopterus > Monopterus albus. The sequence continues at coordinate 279,707 of NW_018127898.1, read as the reverse complement.
ATATTTTTGCATTGATTTATTGATGTATTGATTAAATATGACTTCTTTCATTTGAACATTGCACTTGATGGAGCATACAAACAGATTGTTTTCAACCTTTCAACCTTCTGTTAGGTATTTTTAGTCAGATAGATATTGGATAGATACTTTATGTTTTAGAAATGTTTAGTGGAGATAGGATGTCTAGTTAGACTGTTAAATGCTTAAGCCTGCTTATGAGTTTCTACAGGGTACATCTGGTCAAGGATAACTAGAGAGAAGAGTTGATGACTGTCAGCAGACAGGGTGTTTAATATTATTATTATGACGTGTATAACTGTAGCCTTAGCCATAATATGTTCTTATGTTTAATATCACGACATGTTACTAGAGGTCGTGTGAGAATGTTTTTAGTTACACACCACTTAATCAACTGACACACACACATTGATTTGCTTCATGTTTTGACTACTGCTATGGCCAGCTGCAAAGCTGG
>NW_018127898.1:216292-279047 GCF_001952655.1 Monopterus albus | reverse complement strand
TGGTGGGCTCAGGGTCTTCCATCTTACATCTGCCTGCGTGCAGTGTGGAGGTGCAAGATACTTGAGCATGTAATGTTAATTTTACCTGTGATCCTTTGAATAAATCAGCACTGTTTTGAAGTTACTTGGACTGCCTCGTCTCTCAGAGTTAGCAATGGTAAGACAAACCATATCCTACACTTCACAGCTACAGTAAGTAGAACTTTAAGGGCAGTACTGGGAGCACAGCAGTGCTACAGGAAGCGGTGTACCTTCCACGATCTCTTCTGAGTCATCGGTGAAGAAGTCACTGAGTGGAGGCCTCTTAGGCCTCTTCAGGGTGTTAAGAAGCTGCTGGATCTTCGTGGACACTCTGCTGCTCACAGGAACTCCTACAGGCAAGAAGAAGGGAAGTGCAGGACAGACGCAGTCACATACCACACAACATGCTTCATACACACAGTGGCAAAAACTACCCGTGGAACCGTCTTCCCATCTGCTTCTTTTCATCCCATAGCAAAAGAGGCAATAACTATTTAACATTAAATTGTCTTGAACAGACTGCAGTAACTTTTAGGAATGAAAAGCAGCATACATACAGTATGTAGGTGACAACAACACAAGGAAAACATGGTGAGCACCAGGGTAAAGTTTTTTGGGGATCACATGGGAGGATTCATTTTGTGTGTGGACGTTTGTAGCATTTATTTCTATAATCATTCATTACACACAAGAAAAAGAGTAAAGGTAGAAAAGCAAACACAGGAGGCTACAGACATTATACATTAAAAAGGTTCCTTACTCTGGATATAACCTCTTCCTATCAGCCAGTCAAATAAACATGTGACAGGGAGAAAAAGATCAAAAAGAGAAAGCAGTTAAGTCTGATTACTGATGTCGGGTTGGACATCAACACTTATTTTTAAGAGAGAGTCAGACGCAGGCTCCTGAGAAGACACCCAAACAATATGAAGTTGCATGTTGGTGTTCTTACCGTCTGCAGTGTCCATCATGCTTGAGCGGCTCTGGACGCGGCTCATCCCCCTGACTATAGCGCTGGAGGGCAGGTCCACCCGAGGGCTTCTGACTGGAGGGGTCACAGCTGTAATGTCCGGAGGAGGGGCACTGTTGTCTGTGGGGGCTGGAGGGTAGGTAAGGGAGACTGTCACACTAAAGCCATCCAAAAGTCAATACTACATTTTCAAATCAAATCAAATTTATTTATATAGCACTTTATAAACAACATCCAGTTGACCAGAGTACTTTACATGGCAGAATAAAATCACAATAATTAACTTTTTATTTTTTAATTTATTCTAGTTAGTGATTTTATACTTTGAAACACGCTAATGGACACCAGCATATGTGTGTAACACTTGTAAAACTCTCAAACTGATCTCTGATTTTGCAGTGGGAAGAGCTAAATAAAACTGTTAACAGTAGCGTCTCACCAATGCGACTGTTAGCTAGCATGTCTGTCACAGCTGCGGTGTTGGGCTGCCCTTGTGGCTGGTACTGTGGTTGGTACTGAGGCTGATACAGAGGTTGGTATTGCGGTTTGTACTGCGGCTGAGGCTGAGGTTGGCTTTGAGGCTGCGGTTTGGCCTCTCCATGGGACAGGGTGGAAGAGGCTGAGGAGGAGGTGGATGAGTCCTGGACGGAGCGGTTGATCCAAGAGTCCGGGCTCTGCAGGTTGGGATTGACTGTAGGCGGGGTAGCGACCACTGATGACTGCCTGCGCACGGACGTCTCATCTTCAGAGCCTGATGAAGAGTCTTGGCCAGAGAGAACAAAGGATGTATATTAAAAAAAAGCACTGTGTCCTTTTGACTAAAAGTCACTTTGTTTAATCAGAGGGGGATATTTACTAAGGTTTTGCAGCTAAACAGTGAAACTGTGTGTACTCATATTTAGGCTACTAAGGAGTGGGGAAAAAAAGAAAAGTGTGCCTGCTGGAATTTGCACATTTGGACACATTATGGTGCCAAATACTGGAGGACATAATAGAAATATATACAAATACCCTCAGCACCTGATTCACCATGGCTGCAGTGGACAGAACTGGTAGTTTTTGAAATATGTTCACCAATTTCTTCAACCATATTAAAGTTCAGTCACTGTAGATTTATACTTCTACACTCCCTCTCGGTCCAGGCGTGTGCAATACAGGCAGCAGGTCCTCAGAAGTGGCTGTGTGGTCAAATTAACACTGCTGCGGCTGTGCTCATTTCCATCACCAGTGTTGTGAAATACACCGCTAATTAAAAAAACTGCAGTGCTACAATATTTTGAAGGTAATGGGCGACAGGCTCAGTAAATATCCCCCAGAGTTTCTTGACAGGACAGGAGGATTGTTCTTCTGTTCTACCTGGTGATGTACGAGTTTCAACAGGAGACTGGACATATGTGGAGCGTCGCTTCGTTGGCATGGGCAGTGCCATCTTCTCCTCCTTATGTTTAGCCAGGGCGGCTTGTACAGCTTCGGTATGGATATCTGCATTGACAGAAAACAATACGCACTTTGAGAAAGGAACACAGAGTTAGGAATGGCCTGAATTTGATTCAAAGCAAAAAAATAAATAAATCCTGCTTTCCTACAAAAGTGTTGGGGTTTCTGGAAAAGTACCTGCAGTCAAAAGAGGTAAACAGGTGTCAGGTATAGCAGGAGTAATAGTTAATGCATTAATGTGAAATATTTATACTATTATTCTTTCTATTTATATTTGTATTAATGTTTGACAAAAGACTTTCTGTATAGTTCCTCGAAGGATTTGTTGAAGAAGAAACTGTATATTTAAATGTGAAGGGAAATGACACATGAAGAAAATCCTGTGAGGATGACTGTTTTCCCACTGAAACAGGAAACCAGGTCAGAGCTGTACATTAGCCCACACACTTGCCTACATACATGCACATGCAAATGCACAGTAATAGATGCAGATACTTTCAGTTGATGGCACCCACAGGCACATTAAAAACAACCAAGAGAACAGTCACACATTCAAACTACGTAACAACACATGTGCAACAAAAGCCCACTCACTGACGAATCGCATTTATTCCCATTCAAACATCAACACATTTCAATAAATCATCAAGCACACCTCATTGCACAGTAGCAGCGGAGACCATAATTACATAACTGGCACTCTGCTGAACAGATTGCTCCAGGCTACATCATCCTCTGTCATAATAATGTGCCATCGTCCACCCTCACACAGGAGCGTCACGAGAGGCTGACTCCTCGCACACGTCTGGGAGGATGAGGGCCGTCTCCGTGGCGATAAGCACAGCGGGGTGTGTGGGGGCTAGTGCTGTTTTGTACATCAGCTCCAATTAACGTTGCAATGTACGGCCAGATAAAGGGCTTTGTGTTTCTAACAACTGCAAATCTGAATGAGTTTGTAACTACAAAAACTACAGCCTTACAGAACCCAGTCAAAATCGTATCCTGGTGGACACGGTGCTGCCAGGTTGTTAAAGAGGAATTACATCTGGAGTAAGCTTCACTGCCATTTTAACAGTGTGGCTCTGTGGGGAGGACCAGAGCTAAATCTTAATTTCTTTATGTAAAATGTGAGGAAAAATGCAAGGAAAGAGGAATTGAGGAAACACGTTTTTAGAGACATGACACTGTATATCCGTTCCTCCAGTCCTTCATCTGAAGCATCCAACTTATTTACTTTTAATAGGCATGTCCACCCATAAAAGACTTAAAAGGATAAATCCATAAAAGGATGCTCTCTTGTATCCTCACTCCTCTGGGATGTCCTTCAAGATGGCGAACCACAACAACTTGGGCAACAATTGAGGAGCAAGGCAACGATCATATAAGGACACTGGGACTTACCCAATGTCGTGTTTCTGTCAGTTGATCAATCACTTTGACCCAAACTGAAATATCCCAACAATTTTTGGAGGAACTGCCATGAAATATTTTATAGACATTTATAATTCCCAGATGATGAATCCTGACTTCTTCTCTAGCACCACCATGACAATGATATATCTGGTTTTCAGTCTCGACAACTTCTGGATGAATTTTAAGGACATCTTGAACAGAGATTGATGTCTGGATGAAGTGCAATAACTTTGGTGATCCCTCAACCTTTCATATAATGCAAAAGCAAGGCCAAATTTTTAATTTCCCATTACTTTGCTTATATGCTCCCATAATCCTCAGCTGTGCTTTGTTATTATTACTAATTACATAGTGTTGGCATGCTGACACACAAAACTAAGATGAATAAGATGGTAACCATTATACCTGTTGGTTAACATGGTCACTGTAAGCACATTAACATACTGATGTTGCAGCCTCACAGATGTGATAGCATGGCTGTAGATTTTGCTCACTGGTTTTCAAAAGCCAGGCATTTAACAATTTCGGCTTTAATTGCATATACGTGTCTGTTGTACCCGGTACTTTTTACCATACTGACTCTGAGAGACGAGGCAGTCCAAGTAACTACAAAACAGTGCTGATTTATTCCATGAACACAGGCAAAAATTAACATTACACGCTCAAATATCTTGCACCTCCAACCTGCTCGCAGGCAGATGTAAGATGAAAGACCCTGAGCCCACCAGGCCTATACATTATATCACCTCGGTTGGGCTAGCCCCATACTACACAGAAACGTCAACCGAGACGTCTCTGTTACCAGCCTTGCAGCTGGTCATAGCAGTAGTCAAAACATGAAGCAAATCAATGTGTGTGTGTGTCTGTTGATTAAGTGGTGTGTAGCTAAAAACATTCTCACGACCTCTAGTAACATGTCGTGATATTAAACATAAGAACATATTATGGCTAAGGCTACAGTTATACACGTCATAATAATAATATTAAACACCCTGTCTGCTGACAGTCATCAACTCTTCTCTCTAGTTATCCTTGACCAGATGTACCCTGTAGAAACTCATAAGCATGACTAAGCATTTAACAGTCTAACTAGACATCCTATCTCCACTAAACATTTCTAATACATAAAGTATCTATCTAATTTCTATCTGACTAAAAATACCTAACATGTCTGAAATCTCAATTTACTTCTCACTACACAGTCAAGTATTGACAGTAATATATAAGGAGTAGTGAATGAGTGAACATGAGGCACTGATTCAGACACTGATAACTTCTCAAGAAGCTCAAGCTGAACAGGCTGAGTTCCAATTAGTCAGCCTGGTATTTAGCAGCGTGTGTGGGGAAGAAACAGAAGGGTGTGGGCCAGGCTAGAAGGAGGATGCATTTACAGTCTGACAAATGAACATCCTCCTCACATGCTCTGTGCTCTTTAACCTCTGTTCTACTGCTCTGATTTTTTAAAATCCTTGTCAGCATCGGTTTTTCCCCACTAGATCAGCTTTTCTCTGTTCTCCACAGCTTCCTGACATGTAGCCAGACCTCCTCACTGAGGGGCTCCCCAGCTGCAGGACTACACTGCCCAGATGTCAGTCTGTCTCAGTCCCTCAAGCACGTAAACACACGTTTGTTCTGGTTCCTTGACTTGCATTCATTTCCTGGAGCTTTACCCTAACCATTAACCCTACCCAGTACTTGCCTGATATTAACTCTTTCACTACCCTTAATCTAAACCTAACCAAGGTGTCACTCTAAAATGCAATGATGTATATAATGGGAACCGGCATCTGCTCGTTGTGATGAAGGTTGGCTCCCCACAATGTGAGTGTATAAACAGGTTTTGGTCCCCACAGTGCGAGTAATACCAAACACACACACACTTCTTTAATTGGTCCCTTTGAAACAGCCCAGTGTGTCTGAGCTTAAAAACAGGCTTGTTCAACAAGTGAAGCCAATGCAGACTGAGGTATCAGTGGCAGTTGAAGCAGGCAGATATATAGGTTTTCCTGAGGAGCGGCACTTATGTGTTGTTTGTGATCTTGGGGCAGCTGGTAATGAGCTCCATTTTGGGTTTCATTGTCCTGTGCATAGCAAATTAAGGAAACACCTGTTTCCTGACTTTTGTTGGCAATCTGAAGATGCTGAATTGGCTTCTCAAGGAGGAGATTTTGGTTTTTGCAAGATATACTGCAAAAGCTCAGCAATTAAGGTGGAATTCTGTACCCATCATAATGGTATATACTTGTAGTTTAACTTTTTGAAATGTGTGGACATTACTAATTACCAATTTGCTTATGTGGTTACACTACTTGAGGAATGTTGAGTGTCTTATAAGTCACATGGGCTGGGAACCCTATGGTGCAGGGCACTTAAACAAATCAAATATATCAGAAGAAACTACATTTCCTCAGTCACTGGTGCATCAGAGGTCTTTTCACATTTGGAGAAAACGTTCATCTGAGTGCAACGTCTCCCCTGACACCCGGGGGACGGTTATTTGATGTAGAAGTTCTGACCTGATCTGTAGCGGTCATCCCTGGTCCCTCCACTGCGATGTGATCTGCGGGCCCGGCGTTCACGGTACCGAGACGAGCTGGAGGGGGGAGGGGCATGGCTGGAGGAGGAACTGGGAGGAGGAGGCTGCACCTCGTTCCGAGGGGGAGGCTCCACTGTCAAATAAGCACGAATAAATTAATAAAACAAGCACATGATAACCTTGCAACGTCAGTGGCAACTTAAAAAATATCAAGTACACCTCAAGAGGTGAATGACCTTTACCTAACATTTGTCTCTTTTTATTAAATAAAGGATAACCTTATTATAGATTAAAGAAAAAACTGGTGGAATCTGTGAGCTTTGTTCAAAAAAATCTGGAGAACAATAAGGTACTTCACCTATACAGGTTATTTAATACCATAGAAGGCACTGAATAAAGCTTTAAATATACATATTATTATATAGTGTGAGCACATAATCAGACTAGTGGTTAAAACGTATCACATGAACACTGTCACATTCTGTCTACTGTTAGTGACTGATAAGCACTTGGAACTATTTAGCTTAGTGGACCCCAGCAGCTCCTGTATAACCAACAATTAGATTCTTCAGATACACAGGAGCCTCAAAACAATGTTTAATTATCAGCTGGAAGATGCAATTTCAACACAGCCAACAATTTTCTAGCATCTCTTGTCACTTAAAACATGTTTCCTCAATTCCTCTCTCCTTGTATATTTTCTTGCGTCCTAAAAGGGCGGAGCTAAGGTGCAAGGAACAGACGCAAGTGAAGGAAACATGGGTGCATATAAGAGATTTATGTACCTATGGTGTCAGTTTGTTTTTAGAAATTACCTAGAGTATACCTTCAAAGTCAGAATCATACCAGGCAACACTGACCACATACCTCTTTTGAGTAGGTTTAATCATGATGTAGTGGTTAACCAGAGAAGAAGACAACAGAAATATGAGGGGTGTTTGTACCTGGAGTGTGGATGATGTAGGGAGCCAGGAGTTTGGTCTTTTTCTTCTCATAGCCCTTCTGTGTAATGTCACCTGTAAAACAAAACCAAAATATAATGTTCACCGAGCAGGCATGACAAGATGAAGCAATTCACATAATGACATAAAATCACTTGGCAGGATTACAATAAACAGCATGTTCACATTGTAGACATCCCTGAGCTCAGATTATCTTTTCACTCTACCTTAACAAGCAAAATTTTAGTGGAAGTCTTTTTCTATTCTGCATTAGCAACAGATATTTGAAAGTTTATATTCTTAATAAAACTTTAAGCCATTTTCAGAATGAAACCAAACAAAAGATTAAAAAAGTTACACAGACATTTTGGTAAAGATTAAGACACAAGACTCATTCATGTATTAAATTCCTGGTTTCATGATTTGGGCATTAGGCACTTCCGGGCTCATTTACTTTCCAAAATGCATCTGAATGTAATCGGTTACAACCTGTTCAAAGATAGAAACAGAGGTTGAATTTGAGAAAATAATAAAACTGTGTAAAGGAGAAGATGGAAACACAGATGGATGCCCACAGTGTTGCAGTAGATGGCTGAGGGCGTCAAAGATGTGGTGCGAAGGGAAAAATAAAACAGGACTAAATTTGGAAATGTACGGATGCGTGGGCAAGAGACGGGATGCCTCAGAGACACAGAGAGAAAACTGAGAGCTATGGACGAGAAACGTGGGAGACACACACAACCGGAATGACGAGAGGAGTAAGGTGCGAAGATGAGGAGAAGGAGAGACGAGAGAGGTGAGGAGCAGGAGAAATCCCGAGTCACAAGTAGTAGGTGGTCAAGTGTCCGATTGACAACCCCTCCTGTCCCCCTGCTGACAGCCCATCTGCATCTTTCTCCACCGCACCAGACCCAACACCGGCCGAGTGAGCTCTATGCTGGCCCCACAGTGATACTCCTGCTCCCATGCACTATGAATCCATCTGGAGAGGCTGCACTCGCTTAGCTAGGACCTGTGACAAGCAGTGATGATTAACTCCGTATGTGCGCCACCGGCTGCTCTGGCCACTCTCAAACCTTGTCATTATTATGACAACTTGTTATTACCACTCAGTGACGCAAGACAGATTCATGTATAAAACACTACAAAACCCTATAAAAACCCCAGGTTGTTTCCACTCCGTATGATACTGGCCAGTCTGACAGGTGATCACATTTTGTGAGCAGCAGTGCCTCTTATGCAGTTGTATCAACTCCCAGAGCTCTGAGCTTTAATCCCAATTAGGCTGCTGAGACGCACAGTGACAAAAAGGTTCCAGTTGTCTGCTGCTGATGTCGTCGCTCCCAGGTTACACTGCAGAGGACAGCGGAGATTAGATGAGGATTTCCTGGTATACTGACACAGCTTTACACCTGCCAGGCACTAAACTACATAGCATACGCAGAGCTGAGGCTGGGTGATGTAGTTCAGTCACAGCATTAAAGGATAATTCTTTCGAAAGCTTTAGCCAGTGTTTCTACTAGTTATGATAACGCTGCTCACCAAAGTAACTCTCAGTAAATCACTAAACATGGTGATATCACTACAAAGATATTTGAGGGGGCGACAAACAACAGACACTTTGCCAGGTATACTATAATAATAACAACAATATTAATCTGTCCAATGTACTTTTAATAATTCTAAAATGCCTAAATGAACAATTTTTCAAAAAAAAAAGGTTCAGTTTCATAAAACTGAAATGGTTCAGAGCTCATGTGGAATATTAACTAAATACAATAAGCAATGAATTACAACAAACTGGCCCTGGATTTGGCATAAATTATCCAATCACATCTTTGTTGATAAAGACTGTGTCACAGCTCTTATTTGGTTTTTGGGAGGCTTATGGTAAAGAAAAACAAAACAGTACTTGCACCTTATGATGGTGGAGAGTGGGTCCTGCAGGCTATAGCAGTTAATTCATACACTGTAAACACAGCCACAACTTAGAGATAAAAATAAAAGAAAGTGCACACAAAATGTCAAAAGGTCCCACAGTTCTATCAAGAAGTCAGTCTTTAAACTGTGGCAGATGTTTGGAACAGGCAGCTGAGGTAATAACATTACATTTGCCTTTGTTTCTGTTCCACGTAAGTTGACCTAACCTGAGGGTTTGTTAAAAACCTGGATGAACATCTTGGCCTCTTTTTTTTTACAATGGTCAGTTTCCAGATCTCAGCAATTAACTAAACTTACTAAAAGAAATGATGGTTAAAACTAAACTAAATATAAGAATTTAGTGAATGACGCTGTTAACTCAGTGTAGTTTACTTGGAATAATTACTTTGGACAGAAGAAATTTGTAAAATGATAACACAATATCATGACATCTTGATGCAGCTCTACTGAAGGACGACCCACAGAGCCAACTCACACATTATTCACCTCAGCTCTTGTAACATCTTTACATCTGTTACAGTAAACACAACAGTGTTTTAGCAAACTGCACATCTCCACAGCTAAATCACTGTCACTGCTGGCACACTGCAGACATGTGCGGGATACTGAGAGCCCACTCCAACACGGCACCGCGGGGCCACGGCTCGTTTTTCCTGAGGAAAATAGAGGAAAACCAAACACTTCCATAAGTAATGCATGAACAGTACAGTCGGCCTCCCTCCGTCACGTGATTTATTTTTAGCTCATGTGAGCAGGCAGATTCTCTGCAGAAAGAGCAGGGGGATGGAGGCAGCAATGGGGGAGGGGCTGGTGTGGCATTAAATGACTCTCTAAGTAATCACTCTTCCATCTGGATGATTTGAAATTCATCTGTTTTTTACTCTAGCATCAGTAGATCCAGGCTCCAATGATGGGAGCCAGTTACAGGTGAAATGTTAAACCTCCTTAAAAGGTACATCCTGTCTGTGGACTACAGGTGAACAGACAGGAAGTTAAAAACGAGCCAAAATTCACAAACTGATACAAGAGGAAAAACAAAAGAATGTTTTTTTTCTTAACTCAGCATCCTTTGAGGGGCCTTAGCCACCCCTTATGTATGACAGCTTTGCAAATAAGTCATATTTGTTTTCTCTAATTTATGTATTTAAAATCTAAAACAAGAATCTATTCTGGTCTGTTCACAATTAACACTAATTCCCAGTCAGGGATCTGCTTGAGAGGCAAAGCACTGCTCCACTGCAGTGATGAGGGCCTCACTTGTTCGCCCACTTTCTCACAGTGACCCAGTCATGTCTTTCCTAATGGTGGCCAGCGTTACAGTTGGGATTTGCATGAGACGCTCCTCATTTGTTTTGGTCTGACAGTTTCATTGGTGGGGACGACTCGTGCATTCACTCTGAGCAGGTTTTCTTTGTCTATCTAATGGAAGAAACTTCAAAGCTCTGCCTTCTCTCATCCCTGTACACTCTCACACTTGCTAGCCTCAGATTATTGGGATTGCAGCGAGGCCGCTCTCTCTTTCCACGCTGCAGGCGCTCAGTCTGAATAGTAATTAGCTTCCAAACTCTCTCTCCCCGTTTGTTCCTTTCCCTCATCAGGGTTCACTCAGTTTCTTTCTCAGGAAAACTCTTTAGATGCACATCAACACCAGTACTCACCAAAAATTATGCCAGCACATGTTAAAAATTCTACAGGGAGCCACCAGGGCTTCCAGCTGCTACCCCACAGACAACATTAAGCTCCAAGTCACATCTTCCAAATGTAATAGACCATGTCAGCTAAAATCTACCTTTTGACTATGGGGGATGGGCTGCCAATCAACTTTCGTCAGGCCTCAGGCCTAAAGAGTCAGCACATTTTATCTAAATATCCTACTGAAACCTCCCAGCAGCTTCCTCTTACCAGCAGGACATGCATCTCACTCACTGGGTCCTCACTGGACATGCCGGCAAAGGTTTGACCTGATTTATCATTCAACTTAAACAACATAATGCTGAATATTTTAGGTAGCTATAGCAGTAAGCATAATAAGTTCTCTCTTTTATACATAAGATGGTGCCATGCGCTCCAGGATTCCGTCTTTTGGCAGAACAGATCCAACTATGTATGTTTCAAGAAAATAAGAATCTGCCATCATATAACTTTCTTCACTTGTAAGATGGTTCATTGTTTAGCATAAAGTCTTAAGTGATTTGACAGTTACATTTAGGATGTGATTATGGACTAGCACGATTACATGTGGAATGACAGGTGTGTGTCTGCGTGTGAAAACTTGCCTTCTATTTGTGAAGGAGCAAAAACTTCAGAGGAGGAGGGAACAGTTCAGAGTGCAGGTCGATATGGGGCCTCACAGGTAAATGTGTGTGTGACATATAGGGGGATAGAGCTACTAAGCTTATTGAATTACTATAAAATCCCCATTAGTGTCCATGTTTGACCTTATGATTTCCCTTCAGTTTGTGTCATGGTTGGAAAAAATCCTCTTACTCAACACTGTCTGACAAGAATATATGCATTTGGCATCAGACTGTTCCATCTCTTCATGCAAGCTATGATGTTTCTGCTGAGTGAAACAAACCCCAGACTCTGCATTTTTATGGTTGCATCATTGCATCAAATGGAAACAGTCTAGATATCTAATGCCTGAGACATTAGGTACCTGAGAGCTCACCAGAAAGAGAATCCTCAATATATTTCATACATTACAATTCACAAGGAGAGGCTATGTGTGTAAATACTGTATGTCAACTCAGGAAAATTAAACTGGTAATACAGGCATTAGGGAGTGAAAGAAGTAGTTTAAAAGAGCCCTAATACACACACACGCACACACACACACTTTCTCTGCAGGCCTAAACTGAATCTCTCTCCCTGAAGCAGCAGGCAAGGTGTGGCTGACTCAGGTGCCAAAGTGAGTCATATTTCGCTCTACACACTCGTTAAACTAGACTCAAACTGGGAGCGACACCACCACACACACACGCATACACAAACACATACACACAGGCCCTCGACCGCCAATTTAAGTAATAACAGGGTTTTGAAGCACAAGAGAAAAATAAGTACAATGGGTTAACTGAAAAGGTGCGATTCAGCCAAAGGCTCCCTTCTACCTTCATCTCACCTGACATAATAGACCTGGAGCTAAAGCTGTTACAAATGCTACATAACACCAGCTACACCATAACCTCCTATGGGACTTACACTCCAGTATGAGTGGGCATGATATAAACCAGGTGAAATGGATGTCCCTCACTGAAGCCACACAGTGAACAAACAATAAAGGTGACCGTGTATAAAATGGTGTAAACTGCGACCTGTTACACTCAGAACAACTGCATGTCACCGTCACTGAATTGATTTACGAGCAGATGCCACGGACAAGTGCAGCCAAACATCAAGTCGAGTCAGGTTTATTTGTACAGCCCCCTTTCACACACGAAGCGTGTTTAACAGGCCTGCCACGGCCCAAACACTGTGGCATGACGAAGAAAAATGCTTTTGCAGAAAAAGACAAAAAGATGTAGTAAGAAAGGAAATATAGACCCCTCCTAAAAGCATCAGTGGGCTGGAGCTGGAGGATGTGTGCTAAACCTTTTTACAACTCATTTTTGTCTCCATTAATATTGGTTATGAGAACATTCTGCTTCACCACTTGCTTGCTGAGAGCTGTGGATGCTGTACAACCTTTGGAAACCTAATTATTTAGATTTAGATGACTGGAGTAAACTTGCTGATTTGTGTACAATTGTCTGGCTGCATGTGTCGACTACCGGACCCGCAGTCTAGTAATATGGTTTGGTGAGTCAAATGTTACAATAATGGACAGAAAGAACTGACAGAACTGTCAAACAATAAACATTGCATGTTTTGTGAGGTTGTGAAGTTACTTCTCCCTACACTGTTACCCTGGGATTTCAGTTTTATCGTACTACTTAACCAATCTCTGTCTGTTGTACTGTAGGACAATGAAGGCGTTATTGTTTCCACTAGCATCTTTCAGCTGAACAAACCTAACAGCATACATTGTTATTTGGACCATTTATTTGGACATTGGGACCACACCCCGTCATCAGTAAGTGCGGCATTTTGCCAACTTCCAGTTTGCTGATTCACTCAGTTTGTCTGGGCATGATCGTGGCTGGTTCAATACAGAGAAAACAGCCGCCATTTTCTATTGCTCCATGGCCTGTATCCCACTAGATGGGCCTTCCTCCCAGCAGTGGGTAAGGCAGAGTTAACTGTAATCGAAACCACTGCCATTTCTCCAATCTTTCTCCAATTTATTTTTTTTTTTTTACCATAGCTGAACAAATATGGACCAGTTTGACTGATGACTGCAGTGAGGTTAAGGAGGCCACACCAATCTCTGCTTTCATCTTTTTTAGCTTTTAGTCTTAGCTGTAAAATGGTTTAAAATGTTTTGCTTGCATTTAATGCTTCCATAAATAACATCAACGTTACTTACATGTAAGGAATAAGATATCACTAATGTTAACTGCTTTTCAAATGTTACTTTTTGAAACTTGGCTTCTTTTACATTTTTCTATGAAGAATTTGCCATGTGCTTCCCAAACCACTCGTCATGGGTCAGCCTACGTCCTGCAGCAGACAAAGGTTGGTATATTTATCTTGTTGTTGTTGTTGTCGTCGTCAGGGGGAGTGTATTGTAAGTTAACATGAACTATTTTTACTCAGTGTGTGGTGTATTCTGTATAGACTGCACTAACAGAGATCACCTGCTCTGGCTCACAGAGGTCGTGTGTGGCTTCTTAGCACAGTTGGTATTTTTTACATCACATTTTAAGCTTTTCATGTTCAGTGATTCCATTTCAAACTAATCATTGGCTCATTAGGAAAATGACAGTACTGTAGTACATTATTAATGATGACATGTGGCCCAAATTTGGCTTCTCCTCACCAAAATCCATCCAAAGCAGTGATCATCTTGAAAGATAGTGTTGTCTTGGATGCACTGAAGGCAGCGTGTCTCCTGTCTGCTCCAATGAACTGTTCTACATCAAAACATTGTAATTTTATTCAGGAGGTGATCGTGAACCTGTACAGGTGAGCTGACACCTAAAGTCCCAAAGTTCAAACTGAAAGTCAATGTCAGTCAAACAAAACTCCCTTATCAATTACTTACATTTTTATCAGTTTCCTCAGAATTTTTTAATTACAGCCAACTTGTCTGGATTAACAGTAAACGTAAGCTTCCCATGGACCAATGTGCTACTTGTGCTCTGTGTTTTTTTTTTTTTTTTTATTAGTTCAATAAGCAACCACCTGAGCTCAGATAAGAACACAACACCGTTACATACTGTATTTCCCAACCACAACGCGCTGACTGGCATGCTATGAATCATGGGCTACTGGGGGATTGTGTCCTCCAAAATTGGGCAGAAAACAGCTACATTTACTGCCACATTTGCAGCAGCACAGGCCTGGTTGACAAGTTATGACTTGGCGGGGCTGAAAACTCGTTTCCTCTGTAATGGTCTTAACAGCTTAGCAGAGCATTCAATTGTGTTACCGTATGTGCGGCTCCAACATACAGCTGTTCTAATCTGGTAAAGGTTCATGGAAAATTCACAAAGTAAAAGTGTGTGTAAGCATGGCGCTGGGGACAGGGCACGGGGGGCACCACATGGGCCGTGTCTATAGCAACCAGGCCCATATGGGAACATGAGAAGTAGAACCATGGTGATGATGCAGGCCAGCGCCATTCGATGAGGACGGCTTCTGACACATGAAATTCAGGAGGAAGAATTCACAAAATGTTTATGTCAGCTGAACATAAGCAACTACTGAAGCTTACAGAGAATCAATAATAAATTAAATCTGTCACTCAAGCAAAAAACAGTCACTGGCTGCAGCAGCTTCTCAAATGTGAGAATCCAATGATTTCTGTTCTATATGTTTTATATTATTGCTAACTTTTCACCTTGGGATGCAAATAATTTTTCTTTTTCTTTGATATCAGCTAAATATTTTTCCAAAAAAAATTAACCGGTGTCAGTAAATGGGGCAAAATGTCCCTCATAAGAAGCTGCTTTAAAACAAAGATGTTCTGTTTCCAGTGATAAAAACAGAGAAATGCAGAAAATCTGCACATTTTAGAAGCTGGAATCAGAGATTTGTTGACTATTTTGACTATTTTACTTGGAAAAACTAATTTAATCATGTATCAAAATAGTTGGCTAAGTCACTGATAAATTACTTATTTCAGATTGGATTTTTTTTGTTTGTTTTTGATTTTGCACTTCAACAAAATATTGACCCACCAGCAATTAAATATTCATTAGCTGCAGCTCTTGTTCATTCGCACAACCGCATGCTCACTACCAACAATACAAGTTTAATCAGGTTAAGATCTCAGAGAAAGTAACGTGACAGCTATAAAGAAACTCGACAATGGCAGTGGGCTCGCGGAAGCACGTGGACTGACTGCAGCTACTTCCACTTTTTAATAATTCAGTGAACAGCACAGTGGCCTGACAGCTGCTAACTCCAGCCTCTCCATCACTGCCACCCTCTCTGTCATTTCTTTGAGTCATGTTGCTTTTAGACACAAGCTGTGGGCGTAAGAATACAAACAGATTAGTTAGAGGGTAGAAGAGGTCCACCTGCGGATCACTGTGGGCTTCATAGTGAGACGGTTCAGATGCCCAGCTGACATCACATCTGTATAGAGGTATGCGCCCGAGTCACATCTAATTTATTCACTCTTCATTGTGCACAAAGCTTCAGTGCATTCCTAGTGTTTACGTGTGTGTGTCTGTGTGCATGGTGGAACTAGACATACAAGGTGTTATATAATACTGATGATCCAAAAACATAAAAGAAAAAAAAAAAAAAAAACTTGAATCCTGCTGTTGTGTTTGTGTGTGACGTAGCAGAGGAGTCCTTCTTTCTGTCGTGTAAAACCAAGTGTGTTTCCTGGAGTGCTGGCTGGAGATCAGAGGACAGATCCTCTGCAACAGTTAAGGAGCTTTTAAACAGACAGTTTAAATCAGCTTCCTGTCCCTGTCACTGCTGCGTGTATACACATGCACAAATAAACATAAGTATGGCACATACTACATGCACACACAAAGTTAGAGAGTTTTTTAACCCGTAAGCCTTAAAGGACAATGTCAATGTTTGATGCATCTCATTTCTCTACATCCTGAACACGAAACAGGTTGCCATGTTACAAAGAAAATGTGAAACACACATGACGTTTACGAAACCCCAGACCACATTATGCTGCCCAAAAGGTTCCACGCGGCCATAATTTCCTGAAGTTAGCACAAGGTAGAGTCAACTGTGCATGTGTAAGATCTCTGCTTGGTTTACATTCCGTTAGCTCCTCATGCTGGAATCTGGTGTTTGCTAATGAAGAAATATGTCACCCGGTGCAGCGGTGTGTTTCACTGATGTGTTTTTAATTCTTTATGAACAATAATGGCGGTCTGTGGCTCAGACAAAGAGGCTAATCCAGGACTGACGCGGTTACGGACATTAATTGTGAACAGAGGTGATTCATTGTCAGTTTTAGTCTCTGAATGGGGAGTGTTGAAAATACTGTTAATATAGAAATGAATGGCCTTATCCTGAGTAATCAGCATTGTTAAAAAATAAAACTAAATATTTATGTCTTCAGTAGAAGCCAGTGAGCTTGGGGATGAATATCACAGACCAGATAGGGAAGTTGGAAAGTAAGTAGTATGAGAGATGGACTAATACATCGTTTGTTTTGACAATAAGAAAGGTATAAAGAATGCAGAATGCATGTAATTCTTCTTCAAGGGGAGCAAAACTGAAAAATACAACAGTAGGGGGAAACAGGAAAACTGAGAGAGAAGTCAATGGTGGTGTCAGGGTGGGTGGAAGACAGGGAGAGAGCCCCAGCAGCAGTCCCACCCCACTGTGACTCAGAGACACAATAAGCCAGGCATGTTGGCCCCTTATGCCTTGTGACCCAGATTGAGATATGCAGGCGGGACCATAATCTCTCATTTCTCTCCCTGTCTCTCGGTATGGATGCCAAGATGAAAACCTGCTACTCCTCCACAACATCGCAGACAGGCGGCAAGATGCACTCACTAGAACATCCACTCACACAGCATCCCGGGGAGTGACTGCAGCAGCCATCAAATTAAGAAAGGCAGAGAAACACTACTGTGCAGTCCATGTGGAAGTGTCTGTTTCACTGGGCACATGATGCAATGACAGCACCAGTGGACAGAGCATATGGCATCAGTTGTTTTCAGTGTCATACAGGACACAGATGATTTACAATTCACTATTTTCAGCTTTAAATTTGATTTCACATGCCGTCCCAACTTTTTCTGATTTGGGGTTGTAGTTCATTACAAGTAAATGTCTTACATTCAAAATGTTATTTAAGTAAAAGTACAAAAGTATTAGCAGCAAACTGTACTGAAAGTGGCAAAAGTAAATATGCTCATGCAGAATGACACATTAAATGTTTATTATATTATTTGATGATTATTAACGATGCATTATTGTGTACATCACATCTAATGTTGCAGCTGGTAAAGGGGGAGCTAATGTTAACAACCTTTCTAGTTGTTTCTAGTGTGAATTACTCCTAGGTATCTTTGTTTAGAGTGTTACACATCTCCTTTCATCAGTACACATAACGTTGTTTACCTGTCTATGGAGGAGAAATTCAAATTAATTAATGCGGTCACAGTTCGTCGTGCTGTCCACTTGTGACACAACACAGGCAATAGGAGTTGTGCACGTTCACAAACTATCCTCTCGCTTCCAGGAAGAGGCTCTCCAGGTGATATCAGTTTAATCGTTCTGAAATAATTACAGTCTATCTATAGTTACGAGGGCTGCTAAAATAATCTAGAGGTAACAGAGACAAAAACTTAAATGGCTGGAAAGTAGCATGCCATGAGCCCTTTAAATGTTAAATGTTGTCTAAACAAATAACAGAGTGGAAAACAAAAAGTCCAGCAACACTTGCAGTGTTTTGAGCAACTTTAATGAGAAGACCAACACGTTTCAGCACGAAGCCTTCATCAGGCCGGACTTTTTGTTTTCTGGTTTGTTATTTTCTTGTCTGTGCATCTTGACAGTGGGTGAAGTTGTGCCAAAACTCTCTGCTGTAAACAAAAAACTGAAAAAGAAGAACTTTGCTAGAATGAAATACAGTCTAAAAGTACTTTCAGTACTTCACATGTTTGAATACTGGATGGGGCAGACACACTTCTGAGACTGATGTCATGCAGTGCCCGTCCTCTTGCGTGAACAGTACCTGTACAAAGCAACCGTCTCTGGTCATCTCCGCTCCCTTTCACTGTTACGCCCTCACATGCACCATATAAATAGCCTACAGAAGCTGCAGACAGTGATGCCCACACGCGCTCAAGCTGAACAGCTTAAACTGTTGTGGTTCAGTGCTCTAAATTCCAGTCCGGCTCAATCACCAAATCTTTGATCCCCTCAATGGCTTTCTTTGTGTCCTTACAGTCATGAAGGTTAAAGTAGGTGGAGCTGCCCTCGCTCTCTCACACACTTCCACACAAATACATTCTAATATACACACACACACACACACACACACTACTGCAGCCCACAACTACTGCTGTGGGGGGAAAAAATGCTGATGCATATTTTCTTCTGTGTGTTGTTAGGGGACTCCCATCTCTGGGGACAACAATGGGGTGATTGTGCCATGTAAAAGATATCCATGAGAAAGTTTCAGACTCACTGGGCAGCCAGCTGCCGCTCACCTTCCGCCATCAGCCTTGTGCAGGATGAATGTTGTTGAGCAGACGGTGAATGTGCTTCGCTGCACTATAACAGTCATGCTGAGGGGTGTCGCCTTACCACTCACTCAGCCTCAGAAGACTAAAACCATCACAAGTGACTCTGATTATACTCTAAAGGTTCTGATTGTTCTATTAATAGACCAGCTATGCCTGCTCCAGTCAGATCACCTGACCATACCAGAGTAGCTGCCATTTCCAAACTGGTATGTAGCAAAAACACTAAAGACTGTAAATAGTAGAAAAGACTTAAGTCAGTTTCTGGCTTGAGTAAATGTTACTGCCTTCAGATAGATGACATGAATTAATAGAGAGCTGACTTTGACATGACAACAGGTGTTGAAGCGACTTTACTGACAATTATTCAGAAATTTCATGCATGCGCATTTGACTCTTGCTTACCTCAGCTGCTGTAAAAAGTTATGGCTGTTTGGAATCTTTGGGGTAGTGCATGGATTAGGCCGCATATTACTCTCCAAACCCCTACTTGTGCCCGAGAGTGTGGCATCCAAACCTGACCCAGACACGGCCCAACTGAGTTTGTAGGGTGTTACACTTCAAACCATAGATATTTGGACAGTTCACCAGTACATATTTTTGTTCTTCAGCACAAATAAAATACTGGCTACATTAGGGCGCCAACTTTCAGCTTTGAGTAGGTTTATGTCATTAGCTATAAAAGGAACTGTATAAGAGATGTAGTTTAAGCTACAGTGGCCTAATTGCAAAAGTAACCGGACACTCGCCTAACAAATGTTTCTTGGGTGTGTCAGTTCAGTGTTAGCTTATGCAAAACAAAGCTTACACGTGGCTCAGATTTGACTGAGAGATACCATTTAGTCCTAGTTGTTTGTTGATACAAGGAGTAAAGATCCAACCGTGCAGTGAACAAGATAATAATGGGTCTCAAAGAAACCCCCAAATCAATCTCAAAGATAGCTGGCTTGTGAAAATCAATACTTAGATAGATTTTTTTTAAAAAGGTGTGTCTAGTGGGTATAGAGCGAGGAGCACAGGTCTTCTGACTGAGCACAAAATCATTTGCATGGGAGGAAAAACACCTTTATGTCTGTACAGCAAGTCGACAATGCTCTGGACCTACATGTTTTCCCTCAGGGCTGCTAGTGGAACTAGCACACCGGCTTTTATTGATGATTTCACTGGTGACTAAAGCAACAGGATGAATGTAGTGTGCTCAAATTGAGTCAAATGCATCACAACTCACTGGATCCTGAACACCCTAAACTTTTCAGGACAAAGAGGTAGAATATCTTCAACTGTCCGAGTCAGTCATGTGACCTCAATACCATCTGGGTGCATTCACATGCTGAAGTGCAGAGTAAAGACAGAGCAGCACTGCTGATGTCTACGAGTCAAAGGCATTAGGCAGCCACTGTCTGCAAAGACGTTTCTACAAACTATTAAATAGTTGGGTTTAATGTGTGTCAGTGGTTTTTGAATGCTTGTAACTTGCGCACCAAAAGGGCTGGGTTTCTGTACTGATGCAAATGAAATGTTCTGAAGCAGAGAGAGAGCATGTGAGTTGGATAAAACACAAGAGGTTACCACTTACTCTTTGAATCGATGATTATTTAAATAATATAAATAATCAATTGAAGAAATAACTGACAGATTTATTGATAATAGAAATAATAAGTTGCATCCCTAACATCCAGGAAATACCCTTTGTAATCTTCTAAATGCCTTTAATACAGTTAAAACAGAATAGGTTTTTTTTTTTTGGTCTTTTAAAACAATAATCAATCTACTTTTCTGTTCCAGTTAATTAAAACAAAACTATCTAATCCTGCCTATCTGGTTTGTTATTCCAAATTTTCACTAAAGACTTGAGCAAAGCTGACCAAAATCATTTCACAGTTAAAAGCACAGCATTTGGGTTCTGCTGCATTTAATCCATTAAGCACAGCACAGACCTAAGAAATCAAGGTGAGTTCTGCAATCACAGTGCTCTGACAACAATACTTACATGGTTGATTACACAATTTCACTTATATCCTTCAAAAACAAATGTCTTCTAATTTAACAAAGAGAAGTGTTGTACAGTGAATAACAATAATATTACATGCATTAACTGGATTCCGGCCTAAACTGTGCACTTGAATAGACGGTCATTTCCCATCATCATCCACTGGCTCTCACACACGTTAAGTTAGCTGAACATACAGTGAACATCCTCTCCTCCGTCATCCACCCTCATTATCACGCCATTAACTGGGGTCTATTATTAACCGGAACACGTTCACAACTCTACGGCAGCTCCGGTCACAGCCGAGTTCTGTGACACCCTGCAGATTTTACACGTTAAGGACATAGTGGAAAGCCAAACTAATACCTTCAAAGAATAAGTAGGCTATTAAAGATAGTGGTACTGCTAGGGCTATGGATTTTTAGATGGTGGAAAAAAGAAGTTTTACTTCAGAGTCAACAGAAATACTTCAAATGTAGAGCTTAATAAAATTATTTAACACCTCGTAGTTTAAGAGTTAAAAGGTTCCAGCTTGGCTGTTTGTCAAGATACTAAAGTCCAGTGCTGGGGAAGCTACTTATTGTAGAAAGCATACAGTAGCTTTAGAAGCTATACCAATTACTTCACACTGGAAGAAGTTGAACTACAGCAAAGCTACCCTACGGAGAAATGTAGTTTAACTAAAGCTGCTTAGAAAAGAATTGCTCAAAATACAAAAATTCACATGCCAACACACAGCTAAGTTTTTTTTTCTTCTTTTTTACCTGAGACCTAAACATGTTCTAAGCACAACAACCTCATCTGGGCTTTTCACAAGGACATAATTGCAAGCACTGTTATATTTGTGTTGTAAACAAACATGGATTTTGTGTCAAACTACAACTAAAACAGAAGAGAAAAAACATTTAACCGATCAACCAACATGAGCCCTGCACTAAAATAAACGGACCTGTTGTCTTACCGGTCAGTTTTGTACCATCTGACTTGTAAAATCTTAACAACTAAAAGTCTCTATTTTGCACCTTTGTAGACAGTAGGAACAGCTTGAACACTGGTCTAAATAATGGGCCTATCTTTTACCTGTCAGAGCAAAATCACTTGTTCATATGACACACGAGCCGTCTCTCAAAGTTCTTATCCAACAGGCGGTTCTGTTTGGTATTGAAAATGTCCGGCCAACGCTGAAAAGCAGCTCTCATGCAGCATTGTAACAAAAATTAAAAAAAATAATACCTTTCCTTTTATGACCCAAAACTGTACGTAATGTCAGTAACTACACAGAAAAAATGACAAAACAGTAACTTAACTAGGCTACTTTACTACACAAATATGAATGTAGCTGATCTACAGTACCAGCAAACTACTGCAAAATGTAGTTAAACTACTAGTTTAATGACATGTAGTTCACTACTTCCCAACACTGCCGGCTGGTTTGTCTAGTTCAAGTCAAACAGGGCCTCTGAGATATGTGTGCTTTTCATGAATGAAAGAGGAAAACTCTTGCTACCGACTCTGTTATTATTACTAACAAAATCACACTAGCTGATTGGCTGTGTGAGGCGCAAAGTGCTGACTGCAGACTGTTTCCACATTGGTCCTTTCATATGATGTGAGGATTCACCTGTCTTCCTGCCTAGGCAGGACACTTCCAGGTATGTGTGTGGTGCATGAGGGACTGAGCCATCATTAGTGGCCCATACATCCGTCTCCTTGTCTCACTATGTGAAACATAACATTACTCATCCACCCCCAGGGCACCTGAGAACTGCACAGCACCAATCAGGCTGCTGCACTGTGATTCACAGTGTGAGGAGGAGACTTGCATAACAGCCAGCACCATATTCTCTTTTCCCACAGTCGCTCTTACAAAACAAATAAGCCTCTGATATGTGCAGCGTTTTCAGGGCTCAGGCTCACAGAGCAGCACAGCTGAGTGTTGGAGGGGTCACAGCATCACTTAGTGTCCACTGATGTCTGAAGCTGCACACACACAGGGCCTGAGGGATGACAAACTTGACCTATTTCCCTCGTCAGAATTGTGTTGGCTCATAATGACAAGCGAAGTGTGGCATATATGCGGCAATGGTAAAGGGTCTTATACTTGTATAGGGCTTTTGTGTGCATTGCTGCGCACTCAAAGCGCTTTCACACTATTTGCCGGGGGCAACTTGCTCAAGGACACTTCAACATGTGGAATGGGGAAGCCGGGAATCGAACCGCCAACCTTCCGCTTAGGAGACCTCCTGTCCCGAAAACAAGAGCAGTGAGGGAAGGAAACAGTAGGAGCCTCCTAGACTGCAAACATAAACAGCCGTTCGTTCATAGCATGTGTCCCATGCCATAAAATAATCACCCCTGTGTGGGCGTCAAAGCAACAAGAATAACCTTCTTGATAAAGAAATGCCAGCTTGAAGAGGTCAGTGTGTTTTATCATTCGTTGTGGTCGTGCCCTGATCCACCGCAGCAACACTGAGTGTCAACCAGCTGGCACAGAGCAGTTTGTAAAACACACCCTCACCAGCCACACTTGGCTGTAGTTCACATTTACTTCCGTCGCAGCTGCAACTATTAAACCCGCCGCACGGAGACCTTACCTTCGGAGAGCTCCAGATCCAACTCCGCCAGCTGGTCCCTGACCTCTTTAGACAGAGCCGACAGATCAACGCCGCGGTCGGACATCGTTGGAAGCACAGCAGCCTGTGGGATGTTTGCGGTATCTCGGATGACAGCAAGTACAGTCCAGCATGAAACAAAGAATCAAGATGTAGTAGTGACAGTGTTCACTCCATCTTCGCGACTCCCCGACACCGCCATGACTGAGGGAGATGGGAACAACTCACCGGAGGAGTCTGCCAGTCACATGACCAGGGCTGAGGGTGAAGCGCTGTGGAAGGATGGCGGGATAAAGCGGGCTCTCTGCGCCCCCTGCTGGCGGGTCTGTTCAGCTGGAGGCACAGCGGCATTCCTCCAGATCCTGCTCACCTGCCAGCCTGCCCTCAGGTGGAAATTTAGGCTGCTCGTGGTTTGCACAGACGTCACCAAGTAAACATTTAAAAAAATAGAGTTTCACACTGGCCAAAGTATGAAAGTATGGTGGAAAAACAGGATGTTTTGAATTATTTATTAGCTTATTTGTTCAGCGGCCTGCAGCAATGGGTTATAGCCTATAGGCTAATAATAATTTCTAATGGTATGATTAATTAAAATACGATCTGGACCCGGATAAATGCCATTCAATTTATTATTTAAATGTTTTATTATACTTAATTTTGACTTGGCTCCATTAGTTAGCAGTCTGATGCTTTCTGAAACACTACACACAAACACATTTTATAACTGACATTACAGAAGGCCAGAAAGGTATTAAGACATTTTTAAACTGAATGCAAGGCTGAAAATCTTTTCAAGATTTTTCTTTTGAAAAATAAACATTTAGTGGTTTTCTGTCTTCAAAGTCTCCATGAACCACCTAGATGAAAAATATTAATTTGCTGAACATTTAAATAGCCTGTTAACCTATTTCTCAACTCCTGCCACTTTAACGTATCCAAATTATAAATATTATAAAGTAAAAAGTAAGGTAAACTAGTATACACATTCCCACAGCAATCTGGGATTGCCATTGCTGTAACCTTATGGGAACACTTTTCCAACAGCTTTAAGGTTGTTCAAAAAAATAACCCATGGAGCCCACTAGGAACCTTCCATCAGGGTTCTCTAAAGGTTTCACAAAAATAACGAAAACCTTAAGGAAGCGTTCTCCAGAGATGCTGTAAAGTCAAACAAGCAAAAACATTGAGAAATGCCGCTCAGACAAACATACTTTAAAATTATGTTCCCATATAACACTATATACAATGTAACCAAAAGGTTTCAGTTCAATTCAGGAATATTCTTGGAAGGTTACCTGTTTCCTGGGATACTATCTAGTCTTAAGGTAAAAAGTTATGACAGTTTCCTATTGACATACCCAGCAGTCAAAGTGGAATATTAGGAATCATTTCTTGTTTCTTATGAAGTTAGTGAAGTCCAATATGTACTTTTTCCAGTCTCCACCAACTCCTGAGGGAAATATTTAGTTCTTTAGCTGCTGAATGCTCCACTATGTTCACCAGCTAGTTGATAACTTTGCTTGCCGTTTGGTGTTGCAGGCTTTTTTTTTAAGCTATAAACACCTGCAGCCCAAAAATGACCCCATGTGAATAGTCTAAGTGAAATTAGACCATAAGGATGCAGCTGAAAAATCAAAACAAAACTGAAAGTCTAATTTTGAGATGGGCTGAGACGAAGTGAACAGTGGGGTGAAAATTTTCTGCGGGTCTGATGATGTGTGACCCTAGTGTGAACATTAAAACTATCAATTAAAGCAGCTTTAAGGATATAGATGCTTAGCTCTGTGAATAAAACGTATTAATACAAGGCACAAACTAGGAGGAAATATTGTGGTGAACTTTTCTTTTTCATTAATTTATTTTATTATTTGTCTGGGACAACTTACTCATTAGTTGAGACTATACACAAGTAATTTTTCCCATCATGAGGCCTGAGTATTTGACAAACTCCCTCCATATAGATATCTTCAAGACACTGGTTTCCATGTGGTTCAACCTCTGTTAAACACATAAGATATTTATGCTCTTTAACCAAATAAGGAAACATAACATCACGAAAGAGCCCTAACATTACCACTGAGAAAAATAAACCTCTTAAAACACTGACATAAAAAACAAAACAAAGGAAACCAACGTGAGAGTCTTGAAAGTACAATGTGGTATAAAATAATCTGCACTTTAAAACCTTGCACAAGTATTAAGTGTACTTCATGATACAAGACAGTTTTTCACATTAGACCTGGGGTCTAGAACATCTGTACTTCTCTACAGATGTGCACTACTCACCAAACTCAATCATTCAAGAAGATTCACCTTGACATTTTCTCTGGTCACCTCATAACTTTCAAATGAAATGGACCAAACCCCCCTCAGCAGCTGGGCAACACACATCAGCTACAGGCAAACAAAACAGATACTCAATAGAAAAATATATTGCACTACTCTTAACTGAAATGCATGGGTAAAAGATTTAAAATCTATTAGGTCTGATTATCTTTTAAATGCCTTTAAATTAATTTAGGACTGAGGATGGAATCCCTACACAACAAGGACAAATTTTGCATCAATAATCTGATTCTAAAAAACAAAACAAAACAGAAGACATGCTGATCAATAGCCAGTGATCGTATGATGAAGCACAAACAGTGGTATTCCTCAGCCTTGAATAATCCATGCAGTCAGTAGGGTCTGATACATAAACAGTGAATGCAATGACCTCCATTTAAAATGGGTTAAAACTGATGGTAAAAAGACACACTTGGGGTGTGTACACATCTACAGTCTGGCTAGTTATTCACTTGGCTGACTGTCATGTGAAGTCAAGGAGAATTTATTCAAAAGGAAAACAGACAGAAAAGTAATGAAAAGATTAAAAAGTAGAGTATCAGTCACTTTCCAGGCTGACATTTACTGCAATCAGCCACCAAGTCATACTCTCACTGCATCAGTAAAACGTTACTAACAACCAGTATCAGGAATAAAAAAAATCCTTTGTTTTTAAACAAATAAAAAATACAAGATATCCTACAGTAAAACTGTCAGCCTAGAAAGCAACCAAAGTCATCACAGCCAGTGGACTGAAGCTGCATTAAATGAAATGACAATAAACTGATTATTTTACATACAAGTTTCATTCTTACTTTTCATCCCAGTCTAAAGCCTTTTCTAACCATAACTGTACATGAAATTACTCCAAATCCTGCAGAGTGAGTGTCCGACATGTTATTCATATTTACACACACACACACACACACACACACACACACACACACACACACACACACACAGATGAAGTTTCTCTGAACAGGGAGCCTTCTGGGAGGGGAGGGCTGACGGAGGCACTTTGCCGTCTTTTTGTGTGATTATCATTGGCTCTGAGGGGAGGAGATTATCTTAGTCTGGGGCCTGGGGGGTGAGAGCAGATCCCTGTTTTCAAACTCTTTGCACTGGTCCGGCCTCCAAATGCCACTTGAGTTCATACTGGCTACCAGCGTCAGCACATCATCTCAGGGCTGACTGGGACTGCGTTGCCATGACGACCCCTCCCGGCTGGCCCGATCCCATGCCAGCTAAGACTGACATAGCCACTGCCTCTGCAGCGCGGACGCTCAGCCCATTAATGGTGGCCCCTGGGCTGGCGACCGAGGTGGGCGGTGATGGCCCGTGTTGTATAACTGCCGCCGGGGAGCTGATGGGTTCAGTGGAAGCCTCCCTGGAGGTTTCCTCTCCTCCTGCAGCTAGAGAGAGAGAAAGACACATTCACCCTTAGAGAGGTGAGTGAGTAAAAAGAATGCATTAGATGGAAGAGATGACAGATGGATCTTTAACACAATAGGTGATACTGTGCTGGAAGCTCATTGGTTAGTTGATGACATTAAATGGTTACCTAAGAAAGCTGCCTTCTTCTGCATAACAGTGACAGGGCAGTCTTTGTGGGCCAGGAGGAGCTGCTTCAGCTGGGCCACCTCATTTCTTAGAAGGGTCACTTCATTCTGACAGCAACACAAAATAGACAGCACACAAGTCATGTCATCAAGGAGACTAATCTGTGAGCATGTGTAAATGGCTGATGTACACCCAGGAGACATCCAGCACTCACAGTCAGAGAGACATTCATGTTGGCAAGGTCCTCTGCCTTCTTCTCCAGAGAGTTAACCCACAGTTTTCGTTTTTGCCTACAGCGGGAGGCAGCCGCCCGGTTTCTCTCCAGAAAACGCTGCCTCCTCTCATCAGGATCCATCTCTGAAGCTCGCCGCCGCCGGCCCCCTGTTGGCTGGGCAGGGGACACCTGGGGAATGGGCAAAAGTGGTCATCCATCCATTACCTATACCACTTATCCTGAACAGGGTCACGGGGGGCTGGAGCCAGTCCCAGCTGACACTGGGCGAAAGGCGGGCTACACCCTGGACAGGTCACCAGTCTATCACAGGGCTGACACAGAGAGACAGACAACCACACAAACTCACACTCACTCCTACAGACAATTTAGAGTCTTTAGTTCCATATGACAATTCTACGTGAACAGAACTGTGATAACTATGTACTGTATAACTATAGCCCCATTTACACAGAGATCGCTGCTCCTGTGTTCCTTTTCCACAGCTGCCTGAACCCAGTACAGACATGATGACATCTGATGGTCTGTGTACTTTGTGGCCAACTTGAAAACAAAACACGGACGAAAGCGAAAGCATTTGCCAAGAATGTTTTCATTAATCAGCCCCCCCTTCTTTGTCTTTTTTTTTGCCTTTGTTTGTCTTTTAAGACAAACACTGAATGCGCTTCTCACCTTTGAAATGTCAGCATTTCTTTAGTGCACACAATAACTGTATTTAATTCAGCATTTTGTTGGATTTTTGACAATGCAGTGCAAAACAAGCACAAATGCCCCAAATTAATCATTCTAATACTTGATGCCATTAAATATTGTGTGTGTGAAAGCTACAATGATAACAAGGACTAATACAGAAGCCAGGTGAATCCCTCGGTTATTCAAATGTTAACACAGTACAGGAAATAATTACAGCTGAATTTAGTACAGTAGTATACATTTAAGCTTCTCCCATCAATTAACCACAGCACATGTTGTTTCTGTGCTTTGATGTGTGCCCGCTTGCACAGTAAACGATCCCTCCGATTTCTAATTATCTCACTAAAATGTTTCCCCCATGTATTTTTGTTAGGTTCCTAGTCCTGTTCAGATGGATGCATGTCACAGAAACAGTCTGTAAACGGCTGTGCCCTGCACTTTAACGAAGATGGGTAAACAGGCCGGGCTCAACACATTAGATTATGCAAAACGAGCCACATCGTCACAAGTGTTTTCTCTTGTATAGACCACGATGTTTGAAAACACTTCTAAGAGTACAAATCTCACCTTTATGTGGCTTGTCCTAGTAGGTTTTGTTGTCCTTTTCTCCTCAACTCCAGTTTGCTAAATAGATCCGACCTTAACGTACATCCATGCATTGCACAGTGTCACCACAGAAGAGGGTATTCCCCCCGCCCCGGGGAAATATTGAGCAAATTGCTGCTGGGCACACCAAGAAGATGACGACAAACTATCAGGCTGGGGCTGCCTTCTATTGTAATGCACACTGGCTGACAAGAAACAAAATAAAATAAAAACAAAAGGCTAGACTAGAAGAGTCTCAGTCAACTGACAGGTCTCTCAGCTAAAAACTCGACTATTTAAGGGCAGCTACAGTAAGCATTTCTTAAGTGGGGCAGAATAGTGGCTGTGGTCAGCTTGATTTAAAGCCTCTTTCATAGTCTTGACAAATTATGTGTAAATTATCCGTGTGTTATGTCTGATCTTTGAGACACATTCTGAGTAGAATAATACTTTAGGGAGCCATGTCATTGTACACACATGTCAGAGGTTTATTGTTCAGTGTAGGCATTTAGGCATCCCGTCTTAGGTATGGTTTGTATGCAATTTTGCATGGCATGTGTGCTACCTGTGGTTGAGCAGGTGATGGTGCATCTGAGTTCTGAGTGGGCTGCTGGCTCTGTTCCTGCCGCTGTGGGACAGCAGGATTGGATCCTGCCCCCCCACCAGCCCCATCTTGTGCTCCTGAGCCCTGATGAGTTAGAGCTGCCTTCAGCCGCTACAGAAACACACAGGCAACACTCCACATAGATCATTTAATTTTAAGCTTACTAAAACAAGCTGTTAAAAACCATGGCATGCAAATATAATCACATGAAATACAACACAAAGTGTAAAAGCAGTTTTGCACATTAAACATTGTTTTTCCAGAGTCTGTGTCATGCACAGTGAGACTACAGTGACTGGTCATCTCACCATCTTGGTCTCAGAATGAAGACTGTATGCAGAGGGGGAGGACGAACCGCTGCTTGCCCCCCCAACTGGAGGTCCTGGAATCCCAGGGATGTTAGGCACTGTGTTCACTGGCCTCGCAAGCTCCACATTCCAACAAGCAACCATACAGAGAGAGTGAAACAGAAGAAATACAGTAAACTATTAAAAATCTTCCAATTATTATTTGTTTTATAGTTTTATTAATACCATTTTTGAAAATGACTTACAGATATAACTGAGGTCATCTGCACAGGACTGGGCAGGAGAGGGACAGTCTGTCCATTAGGGAGGTGCCTCACCAGTGGATAAGAACTTGTTGGGGAACTTTCAGAACAATTAAATAGATACTTGTAAATAGCTGCTCCTCCAATGTGCGACAAAATACAGACTGAACAGCTTTCTTTTTAGCACTGAAATGCTAAATGTACCTAACCTCTCAAGTCCTAATACAACTGTAGTTGGACCATCCTTTGCTAGTGTGGCACATTTCTAAGTGAAACTGAATATGGGGGCAGTAAATATTCCAGAGGGATCTGATTTGAACATGAGTCTCTGGACAGTTGCTGTGATAGAAGATGATGACCTTCTGTATACTTTCCCAGACACTACTTCAGTTATAAGATGTTCCGCAAATACTGCCCCTAGCCAATGAATACACAGCACTGCAAGCAATAGCAGGAACACACTGCAGTTTACCCTAGCTGTCTGTTGGAGGGTGGAGCTTGCGTGATGACAGATGTTGGAGATGGCAGAGTTGGGTGTAATGGGTCATTACTCAGGTGAAGCGGCAGAGAACCTGGACGCACAATGGTTGGAGTAGGAGCAGAGCTGGGCTTTGTCAGAATCTCCTGTTGACACATCAAACAATAACATTTACTTTCCAAAGACAATTAAATGAAAATGTTTATAGTAAAAGTAATCACCTTTATTTGGCCAAGTATGTTACACACAAGGAATTTGTTTCCGGTACAGAACCAAGGCAGCCATCTGCGATGGCTCTAACCATCGGGGGTAACTTGGGGGTTTGGTGTCTTGCCCAAGGACACTTCGACGTGTGGACTGCAGGCACCATGATTCGAACCCCTGACCTTAAGGTTGGGAGACAACTGCTCTACCCACTGAACCACAGTTGCCCCCCAACACTTGATCTTAATGATCAGACATACAGCATAATCACTACTTTTTTTGTTGTGCATACCAAGATATGAATTTTAAAAGTAAATCTGTAAACCAGTGTGCTGACCATCTAAAAGCACAGTATGTGATAACGCCTTGTACGTTGCCTCTCACCCTTGAGTCTCTGCTGTTGTCTGACATGCTGGAGGAGGAATCAGGACTTTCGGGAGGGGAAGAATCAACCTGTAAAGGAGCCTCATCTTCATCTTTAACTTCACATGGTGTTTGTAATGGTGCAGCCTAAGAGGCAGAAAAAAAGAAAAGGTGAATCCAGGCTTTCAGATCACCTAAAATAATAAAATTGTGATATTATGTTTTTCTTGCAACTTGAGGAAAATGATGGTGTCCCTTTTGTTCAACAAGCATGCTCATCCTTAATCTCACCAGGTGTTTTGTCCTCTGCTCATCTTCATGTGCTTTGCAAAACTCCTGCTCAAAGGAACTGGCCAACTCATTGAATAGCCCAACCTCCTCACAGTTCTTCAAGAAACGTGTTGGTGTAGGTGTCTGGTCTGCAAAACAAATAAACAAAACAAAAAAACAAGAGTTGGGGACTGAATTATCTCCTTCCTGAAACAGATTATCATATCAATACAGGTCTTCAGGGCACTGACAGCTTTATTACTTCATTTAATAAACACTAATTGTAATGTCATTACCTGCAATGATGACAGAGTCTGTTCTGGTAGGACCAAATTTTAAAGTCATTTCATGCTTGTGTTTGTGGACTGACAGGTGGTCTTCATTGGTGAATCTCTGCAAACAATAACAGCAGATAATAAAAGTATAGTATCAATGTAAAGGACAAAATGCGGCAATGCCGACAAATTTGATTTGACATGAATATTAGCGTCTGCTCTCTGTGCAGATGGTCCACCGTGAGGAAGGGCACTATCAAAGCTGTCTTATTTGTGCTTGATCACTGTCTAAAGCTTTGGCATTTGTACTGTACCTCAGCTGTAAAGTTAGCTGTACGTTAACTTACAGTAAGGCCATGTAATATTAAGAAGGAAGCGACGATTTGTTACATGTTTAAGGACTGGCTCATCAGAGGTGTCAAATGAAAAGAGCGTGAAAGACTTATGCAGATATGCATATGAATTGATGTATTGAGAAGTCCCACCTGCCCACATCCAGGGGCAGTGCATACAAAAGGTCGATCGTCCCCCATCTCTGAGAAATGCTCTGCATAAAAGAGGGGAAAAAGCCAACTGTTATCTTTATTATTCATTAATTAATAGATATGGAGGCACTCAAACACCTAATGCTGAAGTTACCAAGATACAATATGTTAGTTATAATGGCTGGATGCTACAGCGTCAGTCTACATGACATGAGTGCAACGCACCTGTTGGGAACTAACCTTTATATTTTGTGGAAACGCCGTTACTTGCATGAGCTCACCTGTCACCAAGAAAATTTAAAATCCTTCTGACAGCTCGTTAGGAGCAAACAAGCCGAAGACTGTCGGGCGTTTTGGAGCATTTGCTTTGGCCGAGAATAATGGCTCAACGATGAGGCAGCAGTGCAAAAGCAAGCTAGCATGCAACCCACCCTTTCGGTATCATCAAGTGATTGGCGCTATCACTGTCGAGGTCGCTCTGCTATGCAACTAGCTAGGTGTCTTACATTACGGACAATAAATAGGTTAACCCAAAGATACAGATATTATTTGGCTATCTGTGAGTTTATGAGGGATGGGCCTCAAGCTAGCATCACTGTATCGCTAGCCACACCAGAACATTTGAATTCTGAAATCTGACAACTGTGTCATTACAATAAACGTGAAAGCGAACATCATGGAAACTAATTACTGATAACAGACGGCCAGGCACACCTCGCAAAACAAAATCTTTTATTGTACCTGCCATACATTGCACACCTAACCTAGCTAATGCTAGTCCAAGCTTCGTTAGCTTACCTTGTGAGTTCACGTTCACACTAGCAGGTCCGCCAAGTTAGTAGCTAACGTTAAACGTTAGCACACTCATGCTAAAGAAAAGTGTGCGCATGAACTAAACGGCAATCGCATGAAAACATCACTTGCTTCATGAACAGTGACTTAATATATTTCACGAAATAGCAGATACTACGATAGATAAGCCGAAAAGTGCCCTAACTCACCCGACGTTTAGACAGCCTCTTTACTCCCCCTCCCTGCTCCGGACAGTGGTGCTATACTGCTGCCTGGCTGTTGTTGACACTCTTGATGCGTCCATTAGCGAAACACCGCGAGAACTGCAACTGGACAGAGTATTATGTAACAGGATTGATATGGGTGATGGGGGAATAAACGTAAACATGACAGATGCAGATACAGAAATGTTATGTTAGTGATTTTGACTTAATAGGTTATATTGCCACTGTAGCTTCATCAAATGGTTCATCTTGTGGGTCTCTGAGAAGGCCAGCATTAGAGTATTGTTTGAAATGATAATATCCTGCACCTTATTTCTAAGGCTACCTATGTGCTGTATATTAACACAGACAATCTTTAGCCATTTTCTGGGAAGTTTATCAGATATGTCTAAGAGAACAAGCAAGACACAACACTATTCAACATTCATTGATGTTGTCATGGCCTGTTCTACCTTCTCTCTTATCAATACTGCTTAATTGAGTAAATGCCAGATTTAATGGAGGAAAATCAACAAATCACCAGAGCTGAGGTGCCTGGTAAACAAATGTACCCTACACAAATGGCATGTGAAAGTACAATTGCATCAGATTCAAAGTGTAAAGATACACATACATATACAAGATAAAAATACATTTATTTTCATGTCAGGCTCAGTAATAAAATATTCACTTAATAAACCAGTGTGTACTTGGCTTAAAACTGCAATCCCATTTTTGTGATAGTTTTAAGCAGGACTGAAATTATATTGAGAAGCAAACAAAAACTTCTCAGACGCAGAATAATGGACAAACAGGCATGCAGTCTAACCAGCCTGACAGCTGCACCTACAATAAACAGATTTACACTGGAGTGGACCTAGTGTCTCCAACAACTAATTAATTAGCCTTGTTCAAAGTCATATAGATGTAGTCAAAGTTCTTGCAGTCTCTACCCTGAAATGAAACACTGTTAAGGCACTGGAGGTCTGGTTTGAGATAACAGTACTCCATGTACTCTGATTCAGAAGCAATCTGTCTCTGTTGCATGAGTTTACTCCATCAGAGAGAAATGTATTGACATATTTATCTTCACTTTTGTGAAGATAAATCTGACTATTCAAATGACATGAAAATACAAATGAGACATTTAAGATCACAATTTCCCTGTAACACCTTTCCATTTAAGAAGTCTGATTAAAAGGTAGTGCATATTAAGTCACACCACTGCAGGTGCAGTCTGCTCACTGCAAAGCCATTAATGGCAGTAAATCAGCATCCAACTCAGCTGTCAATAACCAAGTATCTATTCTCAAAATCAGTCTAAACACAATTTTAGCAATATTACAGAAACACTGAATAGCATCAAAAGAAAAAAAGAATAAAATGGAAAATGAAACTAAGAACTTCTACAGCAGGAAAACATGCAAATCAAAAATAAATCTGTATACAGTTCTGAAAGCTACTACATATAGACATTTACTAAATCAAATTCAAGTGGTTTTAAAAATGAATGGACCAGATAAAAACTGACCACAGAATATGCTGATAAAACCAAACAGGTCTTCTGCCCTTGCTTACATCTAAATAACCCTCAACAACAGCAGATGTGGCTGACAGACACTAGTCACACATGGGTATTAATGCTCTATGTTTTACAACATGTACTGTTTTGCACAGGAGACATGGGTATTAATGCTCTATGTTTTACATGTACTGTTTTGCACAGGAGTTAAATCTCTTACTCTGTCCTGAAAAATTGACAGAATCTATTCCAGTAATACTAGAGGACCTGTTTAAAATGTTAGTAGTATTGATCCAATATCAGCATCACAGACAACTACTGCAAAAACATTAGATTATAATCATTACATTACCATGGTGTACCATCAATCCATGGAGCCTAAGTAGTCACTTGCATCATTTGTAAAGGAAAAATGTACAACAAAAGAGAATTCTGTCAAATATTCTTGTTCACAAATATCTATACTTAATGACGCATGGCATCATTCGCTACCCTGCAGTGGATCTGACATCTATTTCATAATCAGATATCCTTGATTTTGACATACAACAAATTTGCTACAAAGCTTAAAGAATCACATGCAAACAACCACCAAGATAAGTCAAATGTGCTTTACTGTCATTTGAGGTTGACAAAACTTGTTAATGTTAGGCTACATCATACCTCCTCCTTCCACTGTCAAACACGTACTCTCTTTCTCTCCCTCTCTCTAACACACAACAGATTTAGCCTGTTTAGGGATGCATCTTTTGATGTTATGGTAATCTTACTTTAAAGAAAGTATGTTTCATCACCCTAAAAGTCTCTTTCAGCAGATATGCATTTTCCAAAAAGGAATATCTATTTATTCTTTCCAAATAATTTTAGATCTGCAATAATGTTGAGACTAATTGACACATTCTGTCAAAAGAAATATATTTATCTGTCTATTTACAAATATATTTACATATATGTTTATACTTCTGTTTTAGTCCATATTTTAAGGGTTCCTTATTCCTTTAGTCATTTTGGCGATGCTGGGGGAATGTTCTGTTCCTTGCCACTCTTTCTGGCTCCGCACTGTGGCGAGAACTGCTTGCCAGAATTCAGGCTTCTCTGATGCTCCCGCAACTTCAGCCCTGCACCTCTGACTCTGGCTTGGCCATTTGCCCCACTGAAGGGGCGTAACGGTTGGCGAGGGGGGCGGCTGTTTTCGGCTTTCTCTGGGTTTTCTGCTGTGTGCCTGGAGCTGGGCCGAGGCTCTTCAACCTTGTTGACCTTAAGCTCTTGGAGGGGCTGGCTGGCTGAAGAGGGAAGAAGTGAGGGAGATGACATCTGTACTGGTGGCGGGTCGTTGGCCAATCTCTGGCACACCTCTGCATAGCTGAGCTTTCTTGGCTCCTGGTTAGAGAAAAACAGATGGATATTCACATGCTGATTATAAAGATCAATGGCAGAGAAGGTGAGCGATGCTACAACAGCACTTTGCCCTGTAGAACTTTTTATGTTTGCCCTCTTTTTAGCTCTCCAGTATACAACTGGAATCCACTAATAATGCTGTGAATTCAAGCTGACTACAGCTGTCATCTATTTTGCACAAAGGAGCAAGCTACAAACTTTACAGAGTCACTGATTAAACCCACAGGCAACACTGAAGACAGATTTTTAATGGAATATTCTTTCAACTTCATGCAAGTTTCATGTCATTTGCAACAATATACATGCATATTCTATGGGGGTCTTAAAATGATTTTAAATCAACAGATATTACAGTGAACTAATGTGGCACTTCAGATGAGGAAAGCAGTTCTTACTGGCTCTGGTGTTGGATCTGGAAGAGATGGAAAGGGTGACTGTGGAGAAACAACCTGGCTGCAGGTGGAAGGGGCAATTTCTGGAGCTGCTTGAGACACAGATGAGGAAATCGTTCCCTCTGCTTTATCCTCTTCTTGCTTTACTGAAGAAGAAACTCTGGATCAACATAAAAAGTAATGTGTCATTTCCATGTTTCCCTTGTTATTCACAGACATTTTTTGTTGTTCTAAGTAAACTTTACCTCGAGAGTGTTGGTGGCACAGAAGTAGGTTTACCAGCCGAGGTCACAGAATCTTCTGAAACCGTTTTATGTTGGGTCTCCCCAACCTCTTGGCTCACTTCCTGAAATAATCAAGATTTTAAAATATAATGTAAAAGCTACTTATAAGAGTCTCCAGAGTGCAATGTCACAGGGGACAAGATAATGACCTTGTTGGTAACCTTTAGGCCACGTACAACATCAGAGAGGCGCTTCTCTGGTGTGGCTTCTCCCCGCACACTGAGCACAGATCCCGGCAATGGAGGAAAATTGGAAGGTGCCAGGTCAAACTTCGGAGGTGGTATCTTGGCTTCCAACACAGGGACAGTCCTCTGCAATGTTTGTTTTAGCAAAAGTCAGACTGATGAAAGAATCAACAAAACTTGCCACAAAAGTTATAGACAACAATAAACAAGCAGGAATCACATTTCATTGAAGGAAAAAAGTGGGAGCAACAGAGCAAATATACTGACTGTAGTATGTTCATCTTCTCTTTTCCGCCTCATGCCTCTGTGGATACCTCTCCTAAAATTAAGACATTGTTCACATCAGAATTTTTACACTCACGTTTTAAAAAACAAAAAACACCACAGACTGCAATGACTTGCATGTTTACATAACTGGATGAAAACCAAAAAGATGTTTGATACCCGAGCCACGTCTGTGTGAACAGACATTATTAATCTCTCAAACTATCTCAGTTATAAAGTGACATGGGGAAAAAAGCAAGTCACAGAAACACACTTCAATGTGTACATTATCCATTGACAGTCATGTTTTTCATTATTGATCTGCATCTCCATAGTGTTAACAGGATAATATTCAGTCACCTGCCACGTCCACCCCCACTCTGATCTCCACTGGATATGGTAGCCAGTAAGAAAGGGTCTTTGCTGAAGGAAGGCAGAGAGGCTGGATCTGATGGGGTGCCAGAGGATGTCCCTGGTGTCCAGATGAACTGTGGACTCAGGGAACCAGACAGGCCATCCATCAAGGTACCCGGAGCCAAAGCTGGCGGCCGGGGTATGTCAGCAGGCCTATGGTGACCCTTCATGTGGTTTCTGACCATTCACAAGGGACACACATTTCTTAAACTACTGAATGTCAGCTGTACCATGAAAGTATAAATAGTATCTCTGACATTAAGATGGAGCTGTAAAAACTTATAAAAAGACCACTTTCATCAGAATTAGCAGTACTTGCTCACTGCAGGGCTTTTTTGTTTGTACTTCAGTCATTGGTACAAAGTTTATAACCAGACAGCATTACTGTGAATATAAGAGAGTCATTATTATAACACTGATGTATTTACCGGTTCTTGCTCATGGGTCGATGGGTGTTGACAGAGCTCGAGTTTGCTTTGTAGTTCCCAGGACTGCCATAACCATTCATGAATCCATTAGGAAAAGGTGCCTAGATGTCACAAAGGCAGCAGGAAGACAAATTACAATGTGCTCAAAAACAACAAAAAACAAAAACAAAACCTCATTCTCTCGTCTTTTTTTGGACTGAAGCTGATAATAGTGCATTGACTGTCCAAACACACCTTTATACTAGACTGTTTCAATGATCCTAATACATTTCACTTATGACATCAGAGTTAACTACTTTAAAATATATTTTAGAAGCTTCTGGACAGTCAAATCACATTCTGAAAGCTACATTGTGATTGAAACAGTGTATTCAGTTCTCACCAGTGGCGTTTCAAAGTAATGCATGACTGGAGGGTTCCAGGAGGGAGACACCACAGGATAAACAGAGTACTGCTGCTGAGGACTGTACACCTGCTGCACGTAGACCGGGGAACCATACTGGGCCTGTGGCTGGGCATGTTGACTGTACACATTTGAGTTCACATTGCAGAAGCTGTTCTTACCAAAGAATGTATTAATGGCTTTAATGCGAGCCTGGGGGAGAGAAAAGAAGGGAAAGGGTAGGTCTGGTGAGTTTGCTGTGGTTAAGGATGTGAAGCAACCACTGCACCTGTGATGGTACTAGGGGCTGCACATCTTCCAGGTTTTCTTTTCTAAATCAACATTTCTGTTATGAAAGCCGTCTCATTTTTGACTACTGGCTGGTAGTGTCATCACACACACACACACACACACATACGGGGTTTCAGCGCTGGTGCAGCTGTTCCATCAGCTGCCATGGCGTTCTCATGGCTAGCTTTTGGATACTTGGTTTGGCAACTGTTTCATCAGCAAAGATAGGCTGCACAACCAACAGCCAGTAACTAATCGATGAAATGTTGAAAATGTCAACTCTTTGTTGTGAAGCCAGCTAATATGGGTAACCTCTAGATCAGTGGTGGCCAATTCCAGTCCTCAAGGGCTGCTGTCCTGCTTGTGTTCCAACTATCTCTGCCTGACCTGCTGCTGATTACCTGGTGTGTTCAGCCAGTCAGAAGCTGGAAGATACCATCTTAGATGAAAGTGGAGTGAGGAAAGATAAAGTGAAATGGTATCTTCCAGCTTCTGACTGGCTTAACACACCTGAGCCAGGTAATCAGCAGCAGGTCAGGCAGGGATAGTTGGAAAACAAGCAGGACAGCAGCCCTCGAGGACTGGAATTGGCCTCCCCTGCTCTAGATAGTACACTGCTATTGTCCTTTAGTCCCCTCAGATCTCATAATCTCACGGTCATTAGGCCATAGAACACTGTACTGACAAGAAGAAAAGAGAAGGGTTGGGGTAGGTATGAGTGAGGGAGGGAGAGTAAATGAGGATGAGGGAAAGTAGATGTAGTGTAGAAGCAGAGATACAGAAGGAGAAGTTCCTCCCTGCCAGCTGCAGTGCATATGGGTCCTTCCAAGCGCGATACTGATCATCACTGGGGCTTAGATAGGACCATTAATGAGTCAGAGTAAAAACAGAGAACATAATGTAAAATCAAAGTCCATCTGAAAAGGAATCTCTTAAGATACCTGAAATGCAAAGTAAACGTCACATTGAAATAAGAAAAACAAAACTGTCTGGAGACATGGGTATGTGACAGCTCTGACAAATATTGAAGCAGAGACCACTGGATTTCTTCCATGCTTATCAAACCCCTGTGCACACAAATCCCAAGGTCACCCTTAGGCTACAGCCTAGCCACTCAGCCTACTACATCCTAGAAAAGTAGTGATGTGCCGGCTGACAACACAACCAGTTTTGTGAATCGAGGCTTTGTGGGCTCCACACTAGTGTCTAAAGCAGAACCAACAGTCCAAGATGGGACAAACACCATGTCGCCTACTGAGTAAAGTCAACTGCATGTTATGCATTTCAGTGACAGAACTCACCATGATTGGTCTTCCCTGGAAGACTTTCACTTCTTCTCTTAGGTATCTGTAAGCCTGAGGACAAAAAAAAAGAAGTGAAAATTAAATATTAACACTGTACAGTGTAGCTATTGCCCCTTCTTGTAGCTTCTGCACTAGCTGGCTCTCCTATAAACAGCATGCTCCCCTGCTGTCCCCCTTTCCTACGTCTCTTTCTCTCCCTCTTGCTGCTTCAGTAGCACTGGCAAAGACTGGAAATACGC
Source organism: Monopterus albus (assembly GCF_001952655.1). Classification (NCBI taxonomy): domain Eukaryota; kingdom Metazoa; phylum Chordata; class Actinopteri; order Synbranchiformes; family Synbranchidae; genus Monopterus; species Monopterus albus. Next base: position 238,679 of record NW_018127898.1, on the reverse strand, counting down.
AAAACAAAGTAATTACAAGACTGGTTGACCAATTCAGCTGTCCCATGTGTTTTGTTACGTTTCTAATTTTAACTTTTGATGAACTTTTTTTGAGAGGTAGGGTATGACTCACGGAACAATCCATTACATTTTGGTGGTGATCCAGAGTATCATGCAAATGCTCGATGCACAGATCTTTTTTTTATAGCATTATAGGGAAACCGAGCTGCCTGCGTTTTGTGTTCTCCCGAGTGTTGTTACACAATTTGCTGATAAACTCTACCATAACATCATTTACAGCCACATCTAATGAGTAGTTAGTCTATATTGGAAATGTTTGATGTTGACAGACATTTAGAAATGACACTTATAAAATAAGCAGTCTAACAAAACTTAATTGTGTTCAACCTTTAGAAAAATACATAGTTTGATCCTAAATTGTTAAAATTTTTCGATTTAGTGGGATACAAGACTGCTGTGTTTATGTATAAAGCCAGGAACAATTTATTACCTGGTGGAATTCAAAAACTATTTAATGAAAGGGAAGGGGGATACAATTTAAGGGGTCAGTTAAATTTAAAAATTCATGCTATACGTACAACCAAAAAAAGATTCTGTATTTCCATAAGTGGGGTAAAACTATGGAATAATTTAAGTGTAGACATAAAAAATAGTAATAGAATTGACGAGTTTAAACATAAATATAAAGGTATGTGTCAATCAAGATATATGCAAGAACAGGATTAATGATTAATTACATGGACAATTGTGGGTGTGGTGTATGAATGTTAACACTTTGTAATAATTTTTTAGTATATTACTTGTGTGGTGTAGAAAGAATGTAATTATGTAAGAATGTTAACACTGTATATTCTTTTTTACTATAATACTTGTGTGGTAGAAGTGAAGCAATTACTGCTTGCAAACCAATGATGGTAAGATGATGTCATGGGGTAGGACTGGATAAGTCTGACTTCTTCCTACTCCATTCAAGCATGTATTAGGTATAAGCAAATTGATATTGGATTATGTGTGTTGTCATATCAACTGTTTCTACATGCTTGAAAGAATAAATCAAATCAAATCAAAATCAAGATATGCCATGTTTATCAATGCATAGACATACCTGGAGTGCATCCATATCTGACTGAAATGTAATGTACCAGTTGCTATTGTGTGCAAACTCAGCACTTAACACTTTCGGACAGCTTTCACTCTTAAAAAGAGCCTCCACTTCCTGCAAAACAGAAGGAGGCACATATTATGCATTTGACTCAAACAACCTACTACAACAAATTCACCAAATTTCAACATCAAAATGCAGTACTGAGAGTCACTGACCTCTTGTCAGCACCTCTGGCTCATCATCAGTGTAAGCTAGCACAATAATGTGGCAGTTCCTCTTATGTGGGATTTACTGTATAGTGAGATGTGTGGATATTATGGAGGACTGGCATTTTGCAGTATATGGTTGCATTTACCTCAGTTGGCGTAGTCTCTGGCACCTCTCTCAGAATGATGATGCAGCGACTGTGGTTTGGACGAACTTTCTCTCCAGTTTCATCAACTTGCACCATCGGAGAAGCTGTAACAACGACAATGTAAATGTAGCTGTATTCACCATCTGGAAGTAACTTAACAGCCCCTCATAGTATTATATAACATACTGTTGGAAAATATGCCTCTTTCTCTGGTACACATCTGAAGACTTATCTTTTGTTTGTGTCAGTACTGTTTTTTGTAACTAACCACAAGCACACAAGCAAGTCAAATTCTGGCAAGTTTTCTTAGTGTCCTTACCAGCATACCCAAAACCCTGTTTAGGAGAACTTTAATAAAACCACAGACAGTTATTGACAGATAAGCTACAAACACTTCAGTTTTTCCCTCTCTGTGAAAATGGTTCACAGAACAGACCCAGGAAATAACGTGCAAAACATCACCCATCAGCAGAAACCCGCTGTCTTTGCAGCATGTTATGGTGATCACAGTAGTGACACACTACATTTTTCTGTTACCAGTGTCTCTGGTGAGTCAGCCTCTGATATCTCTTTTGCTGTGATCAGTTTACTAGGTGGTTGTTCAAAACAATAGCCTCTCACATCTCATGTTTTAAATAATCAGTGTTTCAATTTTTTATGCTCTTGAGAAAGGTTGTCGCGTTTTCACCAAGGACAGCTCCGTAAATTACAACTGCATCAGACTCCTCACTTAAGACATGCGCTGTTCACACAAACCCCACTCTGCTTACATTATAAAAAGTATTTAAGTTCAAAACATTATGTACTGTACATGCATTCTGTCAGTAAACTAAAGAGTCAGTGCAAGCATTTCTCACAAATACAGGGAGAACAGCAGGAACAGTACCTCGCAGTACATCCAGAATGAGGTCCATGTCAGTGGTAAGGGCTTTGATGTGCTCCATGCATGCAATGGTCCAAACTGGAACAAACTGATCACTGTCCATCTGGGATAGCAGGTACAGGTCTTTAGACAGGTTCTCTCTGCAAATACATTAAACAACACTGGTGTAAAAAAAAAAAAAAAAAAAAAAACTCAAAATGCCTTTGCTCTATACCTTTCCTACCAGAACTACCACATTAAGAGAACAATTCTGAATATGTCAATTGCAACTCTGATAGAAAAAGATTTAAATCATCAAACTCTCTATTCATCATATACGAATTGTTTCAGGCCTTTCCAGTTAAATAAATTCTTCCCATCTTATCAAGTAATGATCAGTGTCATACATGCAAGGGTATACGATTCATTTGGCGCATCAGCTAAAGGATAAGGCCGGCCATTTTCTATAATAAGTATTTTCAACACTCCCCATAAAGAGATTAAACTAACAATGAATTGTCTCTGCTCACTGTTGATAACTGTCAGTCCTGGATTATCTTATTCATCTGTGCCACAGACCACCATTGTTTTTAAGAACAAAAAGACATCTGGGAAACTCATCGCAGCACTGGATGCCTTCTTTCCTCATTCTGAAACACCAGACTCTGATATTTGTTAAAAATATCCAGAGATCTTGTGCATGCACAGCTGACTCTTGTTTACGTCAGATGCTGTAAAAAGGTACGGCTGTTCAGAGCCTTTGAGTAGAGGCAAATCATTCTGCATTCAGTCCATGGATGTTAGGCCAGTGATTCATGCTCCCAAATGGGTTCACTTCAGAGAAAATAGTTGGTTTTACACAGTTATGAAACATATTCCAAGTCATTTCATTTACTCATTACTGATGCTGCTCTTGTAGCTGTGTGCACACATACATGTGCTCCACCTAGTGTGATTCTGCATATTACTTACCTAGAAAAACAAAACTCAAGCTGTTTCTTCAAAGCTTCTCTTAGGGTCTCCTCAGACATCGGTTGTTCGTTGGAAACATCACCATCTACAGCTGATTCACAAGGTGAGTCTAAGACCAAATACCCTAAGTCAGAGCTGTCGATGCCATTCACAGTTCCCTCAGAGAATACAGGGGCATAGTCAGCAGTGCTGTCAGGATATTCAATGCCATTTCCTTTATCTCCTGTAGAGGGAACATCTGAGTAACCTAAGACAGAAGAGAAAAAGAGTAACAAAATGGCTGTGAAGTAACTGTCAGGTTTAGACAATGACATAATGCTGTAAACAAGATTTGTCATGCTTTGCATTTTCTGCGCAACCCTGAGGACAACAACTTACAATGATTTCCTCATACACCATGTCTAAATGCAATTATCTTAGGCAATGTTTAATAAATACAGTACGTCTCTATTTGTGTTAAAAGTTCAAAGTGTTTATTCATCATATGCACAGTTGGGAAACGTGTTTCCCTGTACAATGAAATTCTTACTTTGCCGTCCACATGAATGCCACAAAATACAATGAAATATAAAGTGGATGAATAAGTAACACAAAATCTAAGGCACTTTAAGCAGCAAATGCAGAGATATAATAAAAATATATATGAATATAATAAGAGAATGTGTGCTACATGGGAGCTGCATGTGCAGTAGTCAACAGTCAATGTGCAATTCTGCATGTGCAAACTGCGAATGTAAACAGTACAGGTCGTCAGTACATAACGTATTTCCTGGTAATAAACAGGGTCTTGATTTATATTAATGAAGAAAGACGATACACTAAGAACCAAATAAGCTCATACCGTCTGTGATCTCAATGGGAGGAGGGTAGGTCTGCAGCCAAAGAGAATCCTCTGGCATGTCATACTGGTGGGCAGGCATCTCCTGCCACACTTTAGCGTTGGGATTCAGACCTGCTGCGTTTGTGGTAACCTGCATTATTAGAAGAATAAACTGTGAGTAATCCACTATTTTTATGTTCAAACATTATAAAATGTTACACTAAGACAACAATGCTGTGATTATTTTTTAATCAGTGCACTTTTACATGATGAGATGTAATGTGTTAAGTCAGACAGTAATGTGCAGAGCTGTTTTCCCTGCAACTGATTTGCACTTGATGCACATCAATTAACATGTACAGGGTTGTGCAGTGTATAGCCTAGTGTTAGTGTTATCACTGAAAAAGCACCTTCCTACCACACAAAACAAACTATCAAAAGTACAAGTTATCACAAGTCAATGTTGCAATGTACCAAACAAGATAATCGGATTGGCACCAGTCACTCAAATATTAGAAAAAGTCCTTTGAAACAAGGACAGTTTCTCAGGGAACAATAAAATGCCATAGTATTACCTTAACCTTCAATGACATGTAATTAACATGTTTGTTTTGTTTTTTACCATATATATACAAAAGGCCAGACATGAACTCAGTAAAGAAATAAGAAAACAGCACAGTGTAATGAAAAAGTATCAAGTTTTTACGTTGCAAAGCGTTCATACATGCTAGTATACACCCCTGTATCATACATGAAAATAACCCAATTACACCCCCAATATGAAAAACTGGCTGCTCAAATGTATCATCCAATTTAATGAATCAAAGCAGCTCATCCAAGAACCTCTATATAGTTTTGTCTCCGCAAGGCCTCGGCTCGTCACACCAGCTCAGGGAGTTTTCATTGGCTGTTTCGCGTTCTGAGCCCGCCCCTCAAACGGACACATGAAACCATACATGGCGCAGACCGACTCTAAGAGTCAGCGCGACTTCGACAAGGCACGTTGACCTGTCATCCATTGTAAAATCTCGAGTGCGCTTACACCTTTGATGCTAAACCTGTACATGGATCAAAGTCGCACAGCATTTCAGTCCAACCAGTTTGGTGTCCGAAATGTTGTTACAATTCAGGGGCTCTGGGTTTTTAATGAAGCAAAGACACTTTACTTTTGAGGGACCCAAAGAAAGAGCACATGGCGCCGGTGTGCCCGTACAACGACCTTTAAAATGCTAGTTTCTCTTAGGGTAAACATAGTTTAGCGATACAGAACGTTCGTGGGTGAAGTTAGCTAGTTGATACTAAATCTCCTTCAGATGTTAACATCTCCACGGCGTAGTTCCATGACCTTTATCATGGAACTCTTTGATAACAACAGTTGTGTAACAGCTAACACTCAGCGTTAACACAAATCACGTGTTAATTATTAGTTGCTCCACATGCAACGTAAGGGAGAGACATTATACACTTAGCGAAACTTGCTGGAGCGACATGTCACGGTCTCCCACCATTCAACATGTTTTAAAGCACGTGTTGGCAGGGTGGGCTTGTTTGCTAGTTGTTTAGCCGTCTAACGTGGCATATGTTAATTAGCGACATCATAAACACCTGCTTTTTAGCCAACTAGCAAACCAATTAAAGCCTTTTACCGGCTAACTTAATTGATAGGCTGGCAATGGCACATGACTAGCGATTCTTTGACTGAAATTAACTACAATGGCGTAAAGCGGTTTGGTCAAACTTATTCAGACAGCAACTGGAGAATGGATGCAAACAGGTTGTGGCGTGTTAGCTAGCGTGCCCGCACCCAGGCCCAAAACTCACCATGCTGTTTTGACCGTAGTCTTCTTACGATGTCCTCTTCAGTTCCGGGAGATTTAATTGCCCTGTCGGTTCTATCGTCCAGCAAATGAGTCAACCCTTACAAAATATTGGCCGCACTTATCTAGAGTAGTTCGTCGTCCCTCTTTGTTTAACTACCGTCTCCCCGGAAACTGCTAACGCTGTTTACACGACGACCGTACAAACGGCGCCGTCCACGCTGAACACAACTTTAGAAAGGCTCCTAAATTATTACACTTGTTTAACTGTTTTAGTAAGAACCGATTACCATTGTAAGAATTAACGTTATGTCCCTCCGTTCAACTCTTATTCAAGCATCTGACAGCTACGTCCTCTGTCTGCCACCCTCCGTCCCAACAACAGGCTACACTCCGCCTCCAACGTAGCAACGACTCTGACCGTGACCGCAGCGAGGGCACAGTGCGGCCGGAGGAACAGAGTCACTCCAGAGACTCTCCTTGAACTTGTAATAACGACTTAGAACACGAAGCTAGTTGGCGTATACTTAAACTGATCAATATCTGTAGTTATATCTGTCCTATTTCAAACAGTTATCACTGGCTGCCAGCGTTTAAGAAGTATTCACATCCCCTAAGCTACTAATACAATACCATACCATACTATATAAATAGCATACCCCATTACAAGTAAAATTTGTGCATTGATTACAACTGTTATCAAACCATGGAGCATGTCAAATATTGATTCTTTTATTAATCATACTGACAAAATTATTTTGACAAGCACAGGAATTTATCATGTGCCAAAACAGCGGAAGTACAGCAGTTTATGATTTACCACAACAAATTGCAGTTTAAAAAGCTTATTAATATGCTGATTGTGTGGCTGTGTAATTGTTTGTCCTTAAGTCTCTCTTGAAAAATATCTCAAACTTAGTAAGACTCACTGATTAAAAGAATGTTTGATCCATCTATGACATTTTATTATGACCCAAACATGATCTAAAATTCATTGTTAAAGTATGGAATTAAATGTTGTCCAATGATGAATGATGGTTTGAGTTCAGTCTTGGAACTTGTGTGAGGAAACAGTTGTATGACAGGTTAATGCTACAGTGACCAATCTTGGTTGAAACATTAAGACACTATCTTTGAACTAGAAGTGATTTGTGAAGGGTCTTCTCTTGTTCTGAAGTCATGCCATCACTTCATGCAATAATAAGGATCCAGGTGATTTCACTTTCACTGGCTGATTACACTTTACCAGACTGTAGGGATGTACACACTCTTTGTCCATCAACTATCATATAATTCCACATTCAACCAGAGTAGTCTAAACTAGCCTGTGTGCAGGGTTTTAAACATTGTGCTGAAGAGGATTTAGTTTGCCAACATTTGTAAAAAGACTGTAAAAGCCTGATAAACTACAAAACCATTCTTGGTGGTGGTGCATTCTGCAGATGAATACACAGCAATGACGAAACTTAAACATTCCTTCAATGCATAGCAACCTTTTTAATCATGTAAACTAACAGGATACCCAATTCAATTAAATAAATGAAAATTAACTTCATCAGGTTAATGGGGGGCATTTTTTGGCTGACAACAGCAGAAGGAAGCTTTTGTGCACAAATTAAAACCTTCCACCAATCATGAAGAGTTCAAGCAGGTATTCTCATTAAGCCTTGGTGGTCCCAACCATCTGTGATGCCTGTTGGCTCTGTTGTAACTGCTGGATCTTCGCATTCATTACCTCAATCACAGCTGCAAAACAAACCACAATGTATTCGTTAAGTAGTTGTGGAATATCTTCCGGAAAAAAAGCTGAGTTTATGGTTGCATATGAAATATAGTTTATATGTGGTGCATTCAGCATGTTTTGCATTTCATTTGTATCGTAGCATGTTTTTGGTTAACCAAGGATACTATGCATAGAAATGGCTACAATTCCTTAACTGTTCACAGGACATATAGTAGATGTGAACACCTTAACTTAATACTACACATTGACAATTTAACCTATTCATTTCAAATCCAGCAGAGAAAATGTGAAGGTTTGTCATGCTGTGTTAAATGTTGGGATGAGGGTGCATGCTGTATTTACATGCACACCTGCTTAAATTGTTCAGATCTGACTTTACTGACTTACAAAATGGATAACCTTAACTGACTGTAACTAACTCAGAGCGGACCTTGACATCCCATCTATGAGAGCAACAGACTCAAAAATGACTGCACACTGAGCTCTAGCTAGCAGCTATCAGCAGATAATACAAACACCGCAGATGAATCAATTTCTGTCCTGTCTGTGCTGAAACTGAACAATAAGGTGGATGTTTGAATAAGGTATGTAGCTCTATGGGATAGTATTTATTAATTATTTTTAAGTTAACTTGGAGCTACATACACTACATACGTTTGAGTGATAACAATGCTCCAAACAAGGCACATTTACTCAAACTTAAAACAGTGTGATATCATCTTCATTCTCTATAGAGGAAAATATGCCACAGACAAATACTTGCATAGAGCACCTGACACAAATCCCTAAACAAGTTAACTATATAGGACTGAACAGAAAAAAAATAAGTAGGAAATACTGTATGTATGAAAAATCTAGCTGGGCTTACCTTGTTTCATAGCATGTTTTTCCTGAAGGGGTGGCTGAATTTTCTCTATCTGTTTTGTGAGGAAGTCTATTTTGCGTTTGAAGAATGCCTTTGAGTCTTCGACATTCTACAGAGACAGAAAAATACAGGAGTGGAGATGAAAGTTACATAAGAATATTCTGTTTTTGAAAACAGCATTTTGTAAAATATGAATTTACTTAGTCTTTCTAAGGCAAATATAATTACCTTTTCCACATAATATCCTGTCCCCACATCCACCAAAACATGTTCTACGTCATTTAATGTTCCAGGGACGTACATCTGTGATGAAGTAACGTCAAGGAAAAGCATGTACTGTATATCTTAAGAGAATGTCTTATGAAGCACATCACAAAAAAAAAAAAAAAAAACAAAAAAACAAAACAGCAAAATATTGGTTGTCCCACTGAAAAGGAAGGATACAGAGCTGGTAAGCGGCACGAGCAGTTCTTTTCCTGCAAGAGAAGGGAGAGAAAGGGAAAAGTTTTATAAATAATCATTTTCAGATGAATCATCAAAGGGAGACACTACATCTGTTAGGACATAATGTGTGTTAAAACATACAGAGCAAGACAGTCTTATTTATACCAGCAATCTAAACAACTCTGTTTTGCTACAAGTGGTTTTAATGAATCAATTCCCCTGTTAAAGGCCTGGTGATTCATAACATAATAAAATACATTTTACTCACCTTTATTGTTTTTGTTCAGGACATTCAAACTATCTTTCGCTTCCACATACTTGGTCTGGGCAACCTTGAGCTGACCTATTGAAGACGTCAGGAACTCAATCTCCTGCAAAACATTACAAACCAAGAGAGGACAGAGTTAGAATACCAAGTGATCAAATTCACTGCATGCAAAACCTGTTAGCTGACTATCAAAATCTAGTTTTAATACCTTTATTGTCGACAAGATGTCAAACGCTCAAAGACGTTGTTTACCATTATAGAAAACGGTCTCTCTTAGGGTCAACTAAGGCCCCTTACAACACGAGACTCAAAGGCATCGATTTATCATAAGAATAACAAAATATGCACACACCTATTATTTTAGGACATGTTGTACTGGCAAATGTAGCTAGTTCCGTAACCTTAGGTGTTGTTGAAATGCCTGAAATGATGCGGGACAGATAACATTACACAATGGGAGACTGATTTCATTACCGTTAGCTTCAGAGGTGCTAGCCAGAGTTAACTATCCCGCCGTGCCGTACTCATTCAGATTATCGCCCACGTTAAGTCGATGCCCAAGAAAACATTCAGAACTGACATATATGAAAGCTTTTGGCATTACCTGATCTAACTGGGTTTTCAGTCCCTCTAGCTGAGGCAGGGAGAGGTCTGTTAGGTTCACCGCCATGTTGGAAGCGCGATGTCAATGACCCTTTGTGACCGTGTTTCCGGGCTAAGGACGGTCAGCAGTCGGACACATCGCCCCCTATGGGTAGACACGCTGCTCCTGTCACCCAAAGCCTGGATATGAACATGTTTCTAACGTACTCAATCCTTTCACATTTTAATGGTTGCTAGTAATTTAACCTCTAGAGTCCCTGCGTCCTCATATGAGGACCGCACAGCTTGGGTTTCCAAAGCTCAGGACTCTAGAGGTTAATGGAGGATCTAAACACCAACATTTTCTCACTTTATAGGTCAGTCGTATAAATAATGCATAAAATATGATATGACAGTCCAGGGCTCACGTTTGTTTAAAATAATTTTACATTTGTGCATACATATATAACAAACACACACACACACACACACACACACAAAAAGAGACATACAGTAACATACATATACACACACACTTTCAAAATTTAAAGTGCTACTTAAACTTTAAAAGGAAATGCAGATTGAACTGGCACTGCTCAAAAACAATTAAAACTGGCACAAGGTTTTAAACAAAACTGCAAATTACTATTTGATGAGTAAAATCACAATTCAGCCAAAACGTCTATGTGCACTTTCAAATTAGAGAAATTATGTAGTTTTTCAAAAATCTTTTCACTTTAATTTTCCACATTTAAATTAAACCCACTCATCCAAATTACAGCAAAAACTGCGCTAGTCACATCCTAAACTGTAGGATATCTGGAGCAAATCCATCTACAGCTAATTTTATACAGGTTATAAAAATGTGAGAACATTCTTCAAATGTTAATATCTTTTACAACAGCCAGAGATATTTACTGTAATGCCAATATGGATTATAAAAAGCTATACTAATATTGATAGAAGCAGATATAAACAGTCAAAGTTGTTCCCACAGTGAACTTTTTATTCCTTCTAGAAGATACTGTAAATACCATTTTCAAGCTTCTCCTATCTCTTGGTTTAAATGTGATTATGACACAGACCGACTTTGAGAACATTCATTCAAAAGTGTTTAATCAGCATATTAAGGATACATTAAAATACTTAAAATCTTGCAAGACATTTAAAACCATTTGCACTATAGCAACACAGTTTTAAAAATGGAAGAATCAGTTTAAAAAAGAAAGCACTTATTCAAAAAATAAAAAAGCACTTATTTGAAAAATTAAAAAAAAAAAAAGTATTAAACTTAATGTTCAAGTCATCCTCCTGTGCTAAAACAATGTCTGGATACTGCACTGCTTGCATCCTGTTTTTTTATTTTAGCTTGCAGCCCACCTACTGCAGGTGGACTGGTAGGCCATAGATGACAGGTGCAGCTCCTATAAGGTGTTTCAGGTGTGTGGCCTGGCGTGATGGACCCATGTAATCCAGAAGGGAAGCTCCAGATCCAGCATTCAACCAGGTCTCCAACAAGGCTTTAGTGAAGCGATCAATATCCCGATCCGTCACATCCCACAGATTTCCCAAAACAAGGGGACTAAGGAGGAAAATAATAATCATGACAAGACTACCAAAATCGACTGACCCAGTGATCTATGGTGTGTCCAGTGAAATTATATAGATTCCACATAAATATTCCTTGTATTGTGGTAAATGCAATTGATCAATTTGTTGATTTAAACGGTCAAAGCATAATTTTAAAGCAAAACTCAGTGATTTATTTTTTGGCAGCTTTTGTTACTCTACAACACTGAGATATGAAGCAACTAATACCTTTAGATTTTACAGACTGGTATGCAGTGAACAGGACAGCATTAAGCATTTAACTGCAAGTGTTTGAATGTGAAAAGACAGCTCTCTCACCAGCCTGCCATGAGGTAGCTGAGAATGATGCCTTGTCCCTCCTGATCCCCACACACTGCCAGAGCAGCACTACTGCAGCCAAAAAGCAGAGAAGCTGCTTTCACCTGCCGTTTCAGCACTGCTTGGCTGTCGAGGAACCGTGCGCCTGCACCGTGACCCACGTAGCTGACAGAAAGAGGCACATGGACAAAAATAAAATGAAACAGATCTGGGATTTAATAGCCAGTTTAAAACAAACATTATGAAAACCAATGAAAGAATTAAATTAGTCTTAAATATGTTTATTGAATTATTTGTTCTTTATAATATGACAATGACATTCTAAAATAAAAATTTTATCACCATCTGACATTAAAATCTAACATTCTTGATAAGTGTAACCAGTATTTCCTCTCCTTATCAGGATTCTTTATAGGCAATCACAAACTCACATGTATAGATCCTTTGTTGCAACTGCTTCTTCCAGCTGACCTGAGTCAGGAGCAACTCCACACACACCTTCCCAGTCCAGTCTATTGAAAGGACAATATCAAATGGGAATGAAATGAACCAGTGGCATAAATGCATATTACTAAATCAAATGCTTCCTGTAACTATCATGAGTTTTGTTCTCACCTGCTAAACCATTCCTTGAATCTGTCCTTTGAGTCCTCTAAATTGGCGTCAGGGTCCAGCACATAAAACACCTTGCTTTTATCCACACCTTGATTCAATATGGACTCAGAATCAGTCTAAAAGAGAAGATATAAATAATGAAACCACTGAACATAACTGTCAGTAAATAACTTGCATCTGCATGCTCATATTATAGTGACAGGGTTTAATCTTACCTCTTTCTGAACGCCCAGTCCAATCAGTGAGTACAGAGAAGGCATGCGACTGACAGAGCGAGACTTTAAGATGGAGATGCTCTCCCATGGCAACTTCTGAAGATACTGCATAGGAAAAAAGCACAAGTAACAATGCTTTGGATGTCTGAGTTGAAAAAGCCCCTCTATGTATAAATCAGTATCAGTTCAGTAGTTGGTAGATGATGAAACCAACCTTGTCCAGGATGAGAACCACATGACCCAAGGGTTCATCCCCATCTGTGAGCCGGGACACAGCTGTCTGGAGAAGCTGGTCACACGCCGTATCCCAACGTGGAGACACTCCCAGAGCAAATCTTTGGAGTTCCTCTTGGGAAAGCACAGGAGATGCAGACAGCACGGCCTGAAACAAATCAAAGCTTAAGTGGTTGTTGCTTTGCTGTACTAACTCCAGCTGCTTTTAAAACAGAGAGACAGGAAGGTTGGACACTGATGCTCCAGGAGCCATGAAAAAAAAAAAAAAAAAAAAAAAAAGATAAACACACACCTTCAGCATCTCCTCACTGACTGTCACTCCTCTGGCAGACAAGGCCTTGCAAACATGCTGAGCTTGTTTGGTGAGCTCAGGATCTGATGAATGTGGTAGAAGGAAGCTCTTCCAGCATCCGAGCAACCCCTCCATTTCCTTCAACAGTTGCTGAAAGATTTGAGGGCATTTAGACAAAATAATCAGCCAAATTTTAATTGGCATAACTTAGTCAAAACATAACTGACTATAAAAGCATTACTTTTGATTCTTTGCCTACATGTTTAAAGAGAGATGTATGACTAAGTGAACATAACTGAATCATACAGGTTTTACAAAGTCGTCTGTGCCTCCCCAGACTCCTCACCACTTACCTCAACTCGCGCGTCAAGCGCCCTGCGGCCCTCCCACCACTTGGCTTTCTCAGACACACAGCTCACAGCCTTCTGTTCCACCTTAATACTATCAATCTCCTGCACCAGCCAACTAATGGGGTGCTGCACAGCACAGACAAAGAAAGTCAGAGTCATTATCTGGGATGGTGATGGTAAAATCTGGACTTCACTGGAACCACAAGAGTAAAACTTTAATTTACTGCTTGTGGCTTAAAATTCTTCCAAACAATATAGCATTTTATGACAGTACTGGGTTTGTGTCTCTTGAATTTAAGGAATGACACTTGAAGGCAGAAAACAAAGGGAGTAGTTTTACACCTTTACTTATGAGTCAGATAATGGCAATATTAGAATTTAATGTAACTTACAGCTAGCCTATTACTGCTGATAAGCCTGTCAGTCGGGCAAGAACTAACAATCATCAGGGGTCTCCATACTGCTAGAATTGTATTTGTTTACAATATAATAAATATCTGCTTTTAAGGTTGTGGCTACTAGAACCGTTTTCCATTACATAATACATGCTTGGACACAAGAAAAATAAAACCATGGCTCATAAAATAATATAAATTATCACCACCACCTGCTGTTTACATGTGGGGATGTGAACAGTGATGGGGGCAGATCCCTTCTCAATACGTGACAGTAGGATGCTGTTGCCCATCTCCCCAGGTTTTAGTCCAAGCACAGACATCATACACACTGTCACACCTGTACACAAAAATGATATTATTCTGCTTATCAAGTATGAAAGCATCAAGAGAGATCATGATCATGGAACATGCAAGCACCATGACTTTCATTCTTTTCTTATTTATTTATTTAAAATAATAAAAGAATGAAAAATTAAATAAGGAGTGGAGCCAAAGTTAGCTAAAGAAAGCACTGTGCATCTCATTTTTACACATAAACTATTTGATTCTTAATGTATTGCTTATTATATTATTGAACTAGGGGTTTAATTTATCTTTAACATGCATTTCAAATGTGCCATCCCTCTCCTGGCCACCGTGCCCAAAATTTCCTAGATCTGTCCCTGACTAGAGCATGACTACTGTAGGTTTTTTTTCCTATACATTAAATGAACAAACTACATAAACAAAACAAATTATAGATATTGGTCTAAGATGCTAAAATACAGCCTAGCAAGCTCTGACAAACCGTTTCAGTGAGACAGGAGCACCAAATCTAGCCGTTTCTAAATGTAAATCCTCACATTAACTTCAAAGGTCCAAATGAATCCTCGCTAGAAACAACTGCACTAGAAGTATTCTCTAAGTGAATTTTTTGAAGCTGGTACTATGCACTACTAGTGAGCAAACCATGTTTCAGTGGACTCAAACAAAAAAAATGAATCTGGCTGCTAAAGACAATAGTATTTATTATTTACCTGGGGGAAGATGTTGAAGTTGTTGGAGAAAACTATGGCAATGGCTCTGGGGAAAAGATGAGGAGTCGGCAGTAGGAAAGGAAAATATGTTTTCCAACTGGGACAACCGCTGTTCAGAAACCCTGGACTCTGTTGAATTGAGCTCATTTAGACTCAGAGCATCCATCTTGTCGGCCAACTCACTGGACGACTTTGTCAGCTTTCTGTTGACACATCACAACAACGGGAATGCTCAGCATAAACATTTTACCAATCTTGTTATGTAAATCAATGTGCTGGCAATTAGAAAATTAAGACTTAATACTTTAAATACAACACATATGCTTACTTGAGACAACTAGCTAAATGCCTGATGGTGCGATGACGGCTTGTGATGCCTAAGGACTGGGCATGTAGCACTGCTGTAGTTACAGGGTCCTGCTGTCCTGTGGTCAAGGCCAAAAGAGCACAGAGGGTCGGGTAGATGGTGGGAGGTGGGAAGTGCTGAAAGCCCAGCCAAGCTGAGTGGAGTAGGGACTGAACATCCTCAAGAGAAAGATTGTCTAGAGAAAGAACAATTGAGTAAACTGGATAAGGAGCTGCTGATTAACTGAATTGCTTTGAAAAACAGCAAACCATCTTATACAGTTTGTAGTGTTAGGTTTCCTTTGTTGAGGCATTGATGTAGATGATGTTGCAAATATAATACCTACATTAAACTCCTGTAATAACATTGTTACTACATAATATATTTTAAGTTATAATTCTATGAAATGGCACATTATACCATAAGGGTGCATACATCATATGGCAGCTCACCTGGCCTGTTGTTTGAATGAGACAGGGTTTGTAAACCTTCACTCAGATGACCTCTGCTCCTCAGATCAGACAAGTCATCTCTCACCAAATCACAACACATATCTCTCCGCAGGACCTCAGAATCAATGTCTATAGAGAGTAAACGGTGATTAGAGCTCTGGCATTTATCAAGATTTTGCTGAATATCTACATAACTTATTGCCATTACCTGTGTATTTCCTGATATTCTTCACATATTACATGCACTAATTTTATTATACTGCCCAATGCCAACCTCAAAGGCACAAACTTAATCCCTGAAACATCACTAAGTTTTGAGTTTCAAAACAATAGCAGTGATCTGGGAAGAAATTTGGGGTTATAGTGTGATTAATGGCAGAAACTTAACTTGGAATGTTATTATAGTAAAGGTTCATTTTAAGCTAATAGCAGGTATATAAAGCTTAAAAAAAAAAAAACCATGTACACAAAATACACACCGATATCTTTACTTGAAGCAGGAACGGGTTCCGTCTCAGTGTCTGATGTCCTAAGCTGTTCAGTGCTCATGTCCAGAACTTCATTAGTTTCTTCCTCAATGGTCCTGAATTTATCAGGTTCCTCCACCGTTGCTGAGTCTGTACTTGTCAGCTGCCTCCTGGTTCTTCCTCGTCTTATGGAAGCAGGCTGACACAAAGTCTCATCGTCCTCAGAAGATGTGGCCCAAAGCACAGCAGTGCCCTTTTTGCTCTTAGCCTGCCTCTTAGGTAGGACCTTCTGTGCAGGTGGGTCTGGGGCTGTTTTAGTGCTGTGGACAGCTCTTCTACCAGTTGCTCGCCTTTTAGGAACATCTGTTGTTTCTTTGGGCTCTGTTTGGGTATTAGCCTCTGAATCACTCTCATCGCTAAATTCCACCTGTAGGAAAACATTAAAAAGGAAGACTTTCAATAAAAACACAAAAAGCAATAGACACTTTGGAACAATAAGACCCGATTAGATTCTGACCTTAAAGCGTGACTTCTTTGTGCGTCTGGGGGCAGCAGGCACAGGTTGGACTTTGTCTTGAACCGGTGACAACTCTTTATACACATGAAACTGTAGCCTAGGAGCAGTCCTTGGTGGTTTCTGCACTGAGGCAGAGGCCTTCACCTTTTGAACAGGAGTACAAGACAACGTAGGTACCACTGTGTTGAAGTCAAAAGAGTCGAGGTCCTTAACAGAGGGCTTTGATTTAACCATTACTGGGGTCATGGGGACCTGCCCCTTTCCTGTGGTTGAGCAGCTTGTCTTTTGAACCCTGGGCTTCACAACCTTGACCTTCTTTGTCTTGTCAGTCATGTCAGAGTCTTTAGACTTTTTAAGCAAGGATGAGGGAGGCACCGTCTTCTGTTCTGATTTCAACTCTTTACTCACTTTTGGTACATTCCAGGTCCAAGCACTGGAGAAGAGCTCCACTGGGGCGCAGCCTTTTGCAGAGGCCAAGGTCATTAATGATACTATGGCTTTGGTTACCATTAGGCCTGCCCTCACAGATCTTAACACTGGAGAGGGTGTGGAATCAACAAATGCTAAGCCAGCTTCCAGTATTTTCCATATACTACAGACCTTATTAAGCCTTGGTTCCAGCCCAGACAGAGCCATACGAAGGTACACACGACCAACCACATCCTGCATCAACAAAGGCTTTGACAAGCCTTTGGCGCGGCCATGGGATGGAAAGAGTTTTTCTAGTTTTGCTCCTAGACTGGCAGTGACCCTCTTACAGCGAGCTAATGCTGCCCACTGAAGTTTAAAATAGACTTTGCCATCATTGGGGTCCAGCTGAAGAACCAGATCAGCCTGTGTAGCTGCCCAGCGTGCAGTGGCACGGCCCAGACAGGGCTCAGAGCAGCAGGGACACTGGCAGTCAGATTCATGTGCCAGTGAGGAGAGCCAGCGGGAGGGTCGGGCTTTGAGAGGTGGGGAGCTGGCCATATCCCTAACTACAGGTTCTCTGGCAATCAACCTAGTGGTCAGGAAGCCCTTAAACTCATCCTCCAAGGTAGAAGCGGGAGACTGAGATTTCTGCACTGGACAACCTTTCCTTGGCCTAATTTTCACCCCTGCCTTCTGCACTTGATCAGTAAAATCTGAGGAAAAAGAAATAAAAGTGCAGTACTTAACACCCAAAAGTGGCAAATATTTCAACAAATTTCAACTTAATCTAATTTTAAGTGACTGCATTACAAAAAAATAAATAATTCACTTCAGTAAGTAATTTTTGGAAGTTTCTGACTACAATTTACATGGAATCATTAACATCAACAATATTTTGGAAAACAATAACAGTGTGATTATACAGTAATACAACTTCACTGAAAGTCTTCAAAACAACACACTGAATCAGTGCCCACCGTCATTTCTGAACTGGTGGAACTGTGCACTGTCCTCACCTGTGCAGAGCTCCAGTAGGTTCCTGACTTTGTCTAAATCAATTTCACTTTCCTCTCTTTCCCCCTGCATCAGTTCCAGCTCAGCTTTCATCACCAATAGCTCAGCACATCTAAACAATGAAAGAAATTCCATCAAGCAATCATAAGCAGGACTTTATAATGCCACCACTTTAGCTAAGGCTACATAGTATATAGATCTTATGTATTCCATGGCATATGTATATTGTGCAGTTTGTAGGCTATTTACAAGTACATTAAATGCTAAGAATAATTCCTTAAACTACTTCACATACAAAAGCAGGCAGCCTCAGAAATCAACACTTCCAAAGCGCTGTCTCAAAAAAATGTTGTCCTAACTGCAATTACGGCTATAACTGTTAACTAATAAATATGTATAATACTGTAACAACTTTATCAGCACACAAAACAAAGAAGAAACACTGTGACCTGTCGGTATATTTAGTGTGGTACACTGCAAAAATAAAACACTATTAAAGAATGGTCAGTATGAGTTGATGGCATAGACAAGTTAGCTTTTGGATCCTGCTTCAATCTTCACATGTTAACCTACTACCATATATATGTACGTACTGGCTAAGTGCTTGCAGCTTGATGGCCAGTTTAAGGGCTTCTAGGCACTGGAGCCTGGCATCATTGACAGCCCCACAGCTGCTCCTCATGGCCACCATCTTCATAGAGCAATTTAAAAGCTCTGAGAGCAACTGCCATTTCAGCAACAGGTTATCTCCTGCTCATGGAGCAAAGGAAAGAGACAAAACTTCTGTAGTAGACAACATGAGTGAATTGTTTTTCTATTAACTACCAGTCCATGTGAGAGACAGACATACCTTGGTCGACAAAGCGCACATCTGAGCTGCCGCCATTAGTCCCATATAGGCCTCTGCCCACTAATGTGACAAGCAGGCTGGCAAGAAGCTTCAGACCTTCATAGAGGGCAGTGTCCGGGTTTTTTATACCTGACACACACAAATACAGATCCATTTTTGTTTATAGCTGCAAACCTCACAGCTACATCCTTAAAATGAAAATTTTAAATACAAAGTGTAGCAAATTCTTCTGCTGACCATGCTGTGTAATAGAGCACCGCTGGGCTTGGGGCAGTACAGCTGTGTCCAGACTGAGATATAAGCAGCAGATCTGAAGCGCCCGTGCACGTAGAAGGTACCAACTCTTTGATTGTCTCTGCTCGTTCACCTCTTTAAGTACCTCACACAGATAAGGGACTCCACGATCCACCTGTGATATGGACAAACAGGAGAGGTGATATCACCAGCTTCAGCAAAAACAATAAGAATTTGAGAAATACTGCTAGCACACATTACCTACCTGTCCTGTGCTGTAGCAGTACTGAGCTTTCAACAGGATGGCCAGCATTGAAAGAGAAGAAGGTCCCTCGGCAGTGCCATCTGATATAAGAAGCTTTTCTGCTTGCTCTACCTGGGCCTAAACATAATAAATGACATTAGGAAATAAATACACACATAATGGCACAAGAAATATCTAGAAATGCCATTATAGATTTGAAGTAAGACATAAGAATATTCATTACAACTCTGCATTACCAAAGCCAGTTCAGGAGTGCCAATATTTAGGAGGAGGCTGGCTGATAGACAGAGGGAGCTGGCACAACTCTGGGAATCAGCAAGGTGACGTGAAAGTCCAGTAACCAGTTGGTAAGCTTCCAAAGCCTTTAGAGGCTACATAAGAGAAAAGGGAAGTCTAATTAATACACAGGTGCTCCAATTACCAATGATGTGAACACTAGCTGCAACAACCTGACCGGGTACACCATAAAATTCCTCTTACACACACATCTTAGAGGAGAAACTGAAAAATGCAACCCCCTAACTTAGCACAATGCCTTATGAATTGTGTGAAGTACTTACTTATTTGATAGAAGCTCAACATCCATTTGGAGCCGATGCAAGAACTACCAAAACAGATGTACAGTTTTGCTCCCAACTTGTATTATTACCTTTCCCTTGAGTCTGAAGAGAGCTGCAGTCAAAGCAATGGAGCTACAGGTCTTTTTGGGGCTCCTGACAGAAGGCAGAATTTTACTGTGTAGAAGAGTGGACCACTCATGTAGTGCTCTTTCCAAAGGCTCGAGGCCCCACAAACCTTTAAAAAAAAAAAAAAAAAAAAAAAAAAAAAAAAAAGTGTATTAATCACATACAGACACAGCAAATGACAACCATTGTTTACACTACCAATCAGAATTTCTAACAGCCCCTTTTGTCCAGTCTTTATTGACATTTAAGCAGTTCAACTTAGATGGGACAAAACTAAGAAGCAAATTACCAGAGGTTTAAAAGACAGCCATTTTTCAGGGATCAAGTAATAGGTTAATTTACATCTTGTCTGCAGCAGTGGAAGTAAAGGACAGCTTCAAAACAGTTCCAACATGTCCCATCTTTTGTTGATTCTTGACAATTTCTGTGTGTGTAAAGGCAGTGTTGGTCTGAAGTATCATTTGGAAAAATGCAATTAAAGGAACTCAGGGTTTCATTCTATATCAGGATAATGACCCAGAAAACACCTCCAGGCTGTGTAGAAGAAAAGAACAACACAGCAGGTGTCAAATGATGGAATGACCAGCAGTGTCCAGACTTTCCAGATCAAGAGTGAAAGCAAAGCAACCTACAAACGCAACATATTTTTGGGAACTTCTGCTACAAGTGTGGTCGGCTAGAGGTGCTCCAAAACTGTTGACCAGTAGTGTATATTAGATCAGACCCGCCAGGTGTACATGGTGAGGGATTCTGGTACAGAACAACCAAGTATTATGACAATGGATGATATGGGAGAAAAGGGGGTTCCTACTGTTCTCTGCAGCCAGGTTGAAATGCAGGCCTTCATAGACCAAAATACTGTCCTGTGTCTTCTGCTTGTCTTCATAATCAAAGTCATTGGTTCCTATGGCGTTGGCCACACACCGTGTCTGCTCACGCACCTCTTGGAGTTTTCTGTCCTTCTCAATAGCCTGGGCATAAAACAAACAAACAAAAAAGTACTGTTTATTAAATCTCAATGTGCTTCATCATTGTATTAAACACTTTGCTAATTCCATCTTACAGCTGATCACCAGGTATGCCAATGAATGAGAAGGGCTGTTCATTCATACAGACTGAAAGTCTGCAAATATGCCTTAATGCATACATAACTTTGGACATATATTAAAAACAAACAAGAAAGCAAATAACTGACAACTTAACACAGTATTTGTCCAACCACACAAAACCCTTGGTTTATGACTAGACTATATACAGTGCTCACCTCCTGAAGATTCTTCTCTACTGTGCAGATGTAGAGCCAAAGTAAAGCGTGGGCCTTGTCATCCTTCAGTTTATCAGCATTTTCTGGAGTCTCTGGTTCTTCCTCCAGTAGCCGTAAAGCTTCAACAGTAAAATCAACTGCTGTGCTGTATAGTTACAGAGAAACATAATTAACACAGAGAAAGGTTGGTGGGATGCTGCCTGTGTTGACCCAGCAGGGCCCCAGACTACTTCAACTGGTGGCTTTATTGCCATCCAATGTTGCAACATAAAATCTGGCTGCACCCAAAACAGATGAGGTGCCAGCTCTAACCCATTTCCACTGTCATTACATTTGCCATTTAAACCCCTTTCACAAATACATATTATACCTTTAGTTTGACCGTTATTGCAGGATCTTTATACACACAACGAGTCACATCTGCAACTGTAACACATCATAATTGAACCAAACAATTATACAAAATTACATGAGTTAGTCTCTCAATCTTTTTAGAGTGGTATAGTAATAATGCAACAAAATTCACCGCCAGACATCATCCAACATTAAGCTCAACCGTGCTCATATGGTCAAATGGACATTCAGACAACCAAGATTACTTGTGTCTATCAAAGAACACCTTTCAATGGAAATGACAACGGAAATAAAAGCTTCTACCAGTCAGTCTGTTCACTGAAATCCTGGAAGCACACAACTTGGGCCATTTCACACAGGTAGACGGCTCGTAGGTGGGTGTGGGAGCTCTCCTCGTGGCAGATGTCCAACAGATCACAGAGAGTGTTGTAACGCTCCTGGGCAGTGTCCCCTGCCACCTCCTTATAGGCACGCAACTCTTCCTCCAAAAGGGAGAGCATTACTTCCTCATCAGGGACGTCAGAACCAAAACCATCACGTAATGTCCTGATGCAGGATGGGACGGGAAAAACCATAAGTTTTAAGTTTCCTTTCAAATAAACCAAAAAAAAACAAAACAAAACAAAACAAAAAAAAAAACTTAGAAAAATTTTACAAACATGAAT
>NW_018127898.1:194978-207845 GCF_001952655.1 Monopterus albus | reverse complement strand
ATAAATTAAAAAAAAAAAAAAAGAAGAAAAGAAAACTAACCGGCTCATACAACTCATGGATACATGCAACAGACCTAGCCTTTACACATCTGGACAAGAATTATTGAGAGACTTTTTCATTGTTTTCTAACAATAACAGATAAAGAATCCATCTTAATCATAAGTCACCTCATTAGCATTTGTCTGTACCTTAGTCGGATGTCCTCATCAGAGTTACGCGCGGCATCAGTCTTTGTTTTCACCCACAGGCTGACTGGTTCTGCCATATGAGTAAGGATTTGGTCCCCAAGAGCTTTCAGCCACAGGATCACCCAGTCCAGAGCTCGCTCCATTTGTCCGGCCCGCCGTGAAGTCTGCACGGCCAGCATGAAGGGTCGACTCAACTAGGTGATGATAAAGTATAACTCATTACAAAATACAAATGATGTAGGCCAAGAAAATAGTACAAATGATTGTAAACATGAGAGTGTGTGTTATTCTGGGTGTGGATATGATAAAGACTGAAATGGAACGGACAATAACAGAAAATATTTAAGAGGGCCTTACCCTATCAACAGAGAGGGAGACGGGGCAATTCTTGCTTAGATTTCTGCAGAGA
Organism: Monopterus albus; assembly: GCF_001952655.1. Taxonomy (NCBI): domain Eukaryota; kingdom Metazoa; phylum Chordata; class Actinopteri; order Synbranchiformes; family Synbranchidae; genus Monopterus; species Monopterus albus. Next base: position 207,247 of record NW_018127898.1, on the reverse strand, counting down.
ATCTCAACTAGCGTGAAGGCCTGCTCATAGAGACGCTGGTTGTATAATCTACAAGCTATGTTGCTCACAGCCATCACTACAAGATACGTGGTGAGCACAGAATGAAAAAATGTCACAATAATATAACACATTGTCTATACATTAAGTGTTCCTGGCAATTAAAGGAAGCATTTCAGAAATGCTCAGTGACCTGAACACACTAATAAAGTAGAATGTAAGTCACCTGCTTTGACAAGAAGGTTTTCACTGGATAGCTTGCGCAGTTCAGTCATCATCTGTCCAACTGTGGCTTGGCAGTACAGCAGCACTCTGTCCAGTGTATCACTGTTTTCCAGCTAAGAACAACAAATCACAATCAGAACCTGAGTGTAATCTAGACTACATTTATAACTGTTACAAAATGTTGCAAGTGTCTGATGATCCAGGAATTTTTTTTTTTTCATTTTCATAAAATTGGATGTTGCAGATCTTCACCTGTGATGAAAGCATACTCTCATGAGCAAACATAAAGCCTTGGTAAAAGCTCAAACAAAGGGCCAATTGCAGTCTGCTACCTTCAGCCTGGCATGTGGAATTCTGTAAATAAAACAAACCATACATTAGAAATCCCTAAAAGTTATCAAAAAACTGAATAAATGTATGAGGACATCTGAAAACACAACTGCACTCCACTATGTAGAGCTCTAATTTTACAGAATTCCATACAATTTTTTCATAACACACAAAGAGAAACTTTTTCGCCTGGTCAGTAACTTCTACTCACCTTCTTTAGCACATCTAAAATCCGCTTTTGATGCTCCTCAAGAAAAGAATATAAGGCCAGGAGAACAGGTCCACTTAATCCCTTCGTGTGTCCGCTTTCGACAGCCCACAACATGAGCCCGCACCCCTCCAGAATTGCATGAGCTTCTCTGTCCCCAAGGTCCTCTGAGAGAGACTTCAAGGCTCTGGCACACACTGTCAAAGCCTGACCATTCTCTTTGCCAGCCTTCATTGTTGAATGAATTTTTACCACCCACTTGCCAAACAACAGAGGTGTGCACGGACAGTCAGGAGAGTTTCTCACTTTGCTCTCAATTTCATTCAAGAAGGCGGAGGCCAGATCGTAGTGTCCAGCCTTACAAAGCACCTTAACTATAACTAGCACCATTTCAGAAAGCACATAAAAACCTGATGTCTCCGTATACTGCTTGAACCTGTCCCCCTCACAGCCTTGACTGCTAGTCCAGCATCTGCTGAAAAGTGTGCGCACTTCCTGGAGGAGAAAGGAGGCATCCTCCTTGGTCACTGCTCCACAACCACTCTCATATTCAGTGATGGCATCCTCTGTGTATATGGGAGCTTTAGAGGAGGCGGAACCTGCAACTTCTGTGTTCAACAACAGGAGGAAATTCAAAGCTTGCATCTGGTAGCGGAGCTTGTCCTGAGGAGCCAGTATTTTTCTGTCTTTGGTGGCAGCTAGTCCACTCCATAGTATTGAGAAGCAGCTCCGTAAAAGAACACAGTAGTCCTCAGCCTACAGTCCATACAAACATTGATTCATTACTGTCAGCATTAACAGTCACTGTGTCTATGCGAGACATACTGCACACAAAACATATACATGGCTGTCTCTGTTTGAAGTGATACATACCTGTTGTGCTGGGGTAAGCCTGCTGTAGAGTAAACCAGCTACATGGCTGCATAAACTGTGAGCTTCTAGGGAGCTCAGTTTTTTGACGATGTGGACTATGATTTTTTCCATGTACAGAGGGCTACTCTGGGGGACAAGTGCAGTACAAATATCATAGCCATGAAGCGAAACCTCCATCAGCTTTACCAGCTGACTGACATGGTCAGATTCAGGCGATCCAGCTCCAAGTTGATGGTTACAGGCTCTAATGACCCTGTCACACAGCGTGCGACCCTCAAGGCCTGGTCGACTCTTCACATAACTCTGGCAAATGTAAACCAGACAGGTTTAACGTTAGATCCTCTTTTCAACACGAGAATCATACATTCATTTACTGTAGTTAGCATTTTAATCTATAGTTAACTGTAACGCCTTTTTAAATGTTATCCACAAAACATAATACTGGGTTAAAAATCAGCTCGTTAATTAGGTTCTTTTAGACTAGCAAAATGGCAATTAGCCTAATCGGTACGTAACTAGGAATGCGAGCGGTCATCTTATTAAAGTTGTGTGATTAACATTATTCTAACCTCTAGTTCTTGAAGTAAAAGCTCAGTCTCTTTCACAGAAGCCGTCCGCTTGATGTACTCGTCCACTTTCAAGCACTTCATGTCGACAACTGCAGAGGACACGTTAGTTAAGGGTTAGCTAGCTGCTTCAATTTTACTTAAAGAAATAGCGTTATCTTAGCTGTTAGTTGTTAGACAATAATATGACGCTGTTCAACTAACGTTAACATTGGTTACATTAACAGAGAGCTTACACGGTGACGAAGCGACAGACTCTTGTCGCACAACTTTTAGTTACAGCAGGGAAATATTAAAATCGATGTCCCTACCGATATACATTTGAACTGCGGTACATTTGCGGCTAACGTCGCGTAGCTTACGTTTATAGATTCAAATACTCAGCTATCACGGAAACGTAACCGCCGCGCACTGTTTTTGAAACATGTAACTAACCAATACCTGAGCACATCCGGTTTTATCCGGAAATGCAAGGACCCAAGGCTAATGTCTTTCTTTTTTGTATAAACGTCACGTCTCTGAAATCAGGTTGACTTTCTGATTATATAATGAGGCAGCCATTCCTGTAAACAATTTACTCTAAAATAGCCCGAGTGCTAGGTTGAAATTAAAGCTACACAGAAACTCTACTAATGTTGATTCTTTTTCTTTATCTTCCCCATGTTAATTTATATCTTTAAATATTCTGTAAACCTGTATTTATATTTTCATGTTTTATTTTTAGGCGCAACTGGACATCTGTCCAGGCATACTGAAAAAAAATTGCCTTTTGACTAATTTTGGTGAATTTTACAGTCATGTTTATTAATGTACATTGCTCCTGTTAAATAAACTATTAAATTAAATGGCTCTAAAACCACAATGTTAATGTTCTGATGTGACCAAGTCAAAGTGCAGCCATCAGTACAATCAAAACTTTGTGTCAAGATTTGAAAATTGTTGTTCACTTGCAATTGCCATGGAATGTGACTGAGCTTGAACAAAAAAAGAACTGGAAAATTTTTGACCAAAAGTGTGCACAACTAGTCTAATACCAATGTAACCACATAGATTCAAGGCTGTAGTTGCTTCCAGAGATGGATGCAATTATTATTTTGTATTTTATAATAGTTGATTTGTAAAGATTTATTCTTACTCAGAAAATTCAAGAGGAGTTTTGTGAGGTCGTTCCTTCCGGGGCAAAGGGTGTTAGTGGACAAAGCTGTACAAAGCTGAACACGCAACATCTAACACTGTGGGAAACACTGCGTGATGTGAACTCTTTTTTTTTTTTAACTGGCAACTTATTGTTGAGACACTAATTAAGGAAAATATTGTAACAGTTCAAATAACTTTAATATGGTGAAGCTTTATTGTAGCTCATTTTGTCTTGTAATGGTAAAAAGTTAAGATTAAGAATACACAGGAGTTGGGTTGCACATGATAACTAAAACCAAGGTTTTTAAGTGGTGTGCATACAACTGCAAAGGGAGAAGAGCTTCTGGGATAGTTGTAAAATAGCAAAAGCAAATACCTTTGTGGCTTTAAGTGTTTATTGTGAGACAGTTTTGGTGATATAATTATTGTCTTTATTTATATTATTTATATATCCTGATGGTATGAATAATTACATAGAAAGACTACTGATGAACTAAGCCTCTCTTCTTGATGACATGTTCCATTGCAGCCTTTTCAGAGGTGTCCAGGTGGATCTTGTACTTGGCCATGATTTTCAGGATGGGCCTCAGCCTTAACCACCACTGAACCTTTGGAATACGATGTCTGCAAAAAAATAAATAAAATAAAATACAGTACAATAAGAAAAAACACATCGGTATAAGGAAAAACAAAATTCTCACGGACTATGTAGTAATTTCTGTAAATTATTTTAGGTAACACATATCAATGGAATCTTTTACCTGTCAAATTTAAGTATAATATTTACTGTTGTTATACCTCTGCACTGGCGAGAGCCACTACAACATAATTTTTTGGGTTGTCTGGCCCATTCTTATGAACATGATATCTTCTTCAAATTTGGCTCAAGTGTCCACTCAATAATGAGCTGATTACATTTTGGTGGTAAAAGGTCAAGGTCACTGTGACTTGGTGTTTGTCCCATTCTTGTGAACACAATATGTCAGGAGCGCCTTGAGGGAATTTCTTCAAATTTGGCACAAGTGACCATTTGGACTCAAAGATGACTTTATTAGATTTTGGTGGAGGCATACAACAGCAAAGTAGTAATTCTAATTCTAACTCTGATTCGGCTTACTAACTCATGCAAACAATACCTGGGGCCTTCCAAAATTTTAGATCTACTGATTTTACTGACTTCTTCATAATTTCGCATGCAATCATAATAAAATGTGGTTTGAGTTTGTATCAGTTTGGGAAACCCAAATAATGAACTGAAAGTAACAACTGCATAGTGGGGTGCTGGTATCCTTTAAGGCTGAGGGTCATTAAGTTTAAAAGTTGAGGTTAAAAAATTCTCAAAGCTTTAATGTGACCACAGAATTTGAACAATACAAACAGTGCAGATGGACAAAATAAAGTGAAAAGACAGAAATGAAGTCTTACTCAAAGTCAGTGAATTCTTTAAGCTCTGCCAGAGGCTGGAGGACCAAAGATCTCCTCTTCATGCCTAGCACACAGGCTGAATCCTGAGAGTTGGCAAAGATGCGACCTGAAGGTTTGTGGTTAAAAACAGAATATACATCAGTCCAGGGAGCACAGGATGACAGCACACCAGAAGTCTATACAACATTTTGAGAGTTTAATGAGATCATGCCTTTACCATGTCTGTAGCATTCCTTCAGCTTGTCAGTCAGCCAAAGGATAGATTTGATCCCCATTTTTGTGGCAAAATTCCTATCAAAAGGACTGGGGGTTCCACCCTAATAACGAAAAACAAGTTTTCTTATGTTTAGAAAATTTAATTGGGTGGCAAAAATAATGTGTCTGTGCACAGCAAATTTAACACCTGCATAGTGTCACACCTGCTGCATATGTCCAAGTACATTCTTCCTGCAGTCAAACACACCCTTGCCCTCCTCCGAGTATAGGTTGAAAACAAAGTCTGTGGTGTAGTTTGCATTGCATTTCTCATTTCTGAAAAAAGTTAGCAGAATGTTGAATGAGTTTAAACCCAGCTTGTGGCTCATGTATTAATATTACATTGGAGTCACAGTGAAATACATCAGTTCTCTAAAAGACCCAGTACTGTTTGAAAAGCGCAGAAGGTCATTAACCAAACTACAGCTGTTCTAAAGATATTACCAGAATCCTTAAAGACTCTTAAAACCACCTGGATTAAAAAATGTTCTGTCTGTGGCACAAGAAATCAGTTGGTTTATCAATTAACACCCTTGTTTCCTATCCAACTGGGAATATAAAATAACAGAAAGAAACATCAATATTGAGAATTCCCACCCACCTCAGAATGAGTCCTCTCTTCACCGTGGTCTTCATCTTCTCCACCAGATGTTCCACATTCAACTACAAGCAAAACAAACAAAAACAAAGACAAACGGTTCAGCCCACTGAGATGAGAATCCCTCTCTGCACATGCAGAAGGACCCACCTCTAGGTCATGAATGTTGAAAGGCTCCTCAAAGATGTAAGCAACATCAGCTCCAGCTGCCAAACCAGCCATGGTTGCCAGGTAGCCACAGAATCCTCCCATAGTCTCAACAATAAATACTCTCCTCTTGGTGCCAGCGGCAGATTGTTTGATCCTGTCACATGTCTGACAAGGAGACAAAGAAAAAAAAAGAAAAAAACAAATGAGAAAGAAGAAGAATATAGTAAGTAGAATGTTTTTGGGTTATCCAGGGTTTAACTGTTTGCTTTTGTGTACTATAAGGATTAAAGAGTTATACCATTGTTATGGTGTTGAGGGCAGTGTCAGCGCCAATACTGAAGTCAGAACCAGGAACATTGTTGGACACAGTAGCAGGAATAACAACAAGGGGGATACACATTTCCTCATACTTCTCTCTAGCCTGCACAATCTCCAGACCTCCAACAAATGCCTGGCAAAGATAGGAAGGGTGAAAAGGGCAATGAATGATTTTCAGTGTGTGTGTGTGTGTGTGTGTGTGTGTGTGTATGTGAGGCCATAGAGCAACACACCCACCAAACCTCTAGATTTCACCTACTCACCTCAAAGCCTCCAATAATGACTAGACCATGAATGTTGAACTTAGAGATGTTTTGGCTGATCTCCTCCATGAACTCACTGGGCAGGGATCTTCATAAAATGGAAGACATAGATGGTATGTATTCACCTTCTCAGTGTTGAGTTAAAAGCAACACTGCTAGTATTTATCCAACACAAGTCAATGTGCATTTAAAAATATTGCAACACATACTGATCAACAGAGTGGTATTTTTATGTCTCACCTCTTAGTTCCCAGATTGGAGCCCCCCTTTCCAGTCCATCCTGCCACTCCAGACCAACCAATAGGTTCAATCTGTTCAGGGACAGAGCATATACATTTACATGCTCTTTCATATGTTCCTATAGGTAATGCTTTTTCATGGTAAAGATGTCTAGAGCCTTGTTTATGTGTGTAACTACACTTTACCATTCCATGAGCCAAGCCATCAAAGCCGTCGTGCACTGCCAGCATCTGGTGGCCCTGGAGGAGCCCCATCCTGACGGTGGCACGGACTGCAGCGTTCATCCCAGCACAGGGAGCTCCCACGTTCAGTACAGCAATGTTGATGTTACTCTGGCAGGAACCAATTCACAGAGGCATTTTGTCAGAACAAATGTATTTTCCACTTCAACTTAGCAGCTGTGAGACAGTTTATGAACAGTACAATATACAGTACTGTAGTGACTCACCTTTGTATCTGGGGGGCGCAGATGAGCCAACATTCTGTAAGTGCTCCAGTTGTTCTCAAAGCTCCTGTTGGCAAATATTAGCACAATATTTAAAACACAACGCAACACCTGAGAGTTTCAAATGGATAAGACAAAAGTGCATGCCTCACTTTCCCCTGAGCTTTATTGCTTCGTCAAACCTCCCTTCAGCCATGGCCGTGGTGACATCTTTGGTCTGATATGAAAGAAGATGAAGACACACAAAGCAAACAGAATTGAATCAGATCAGTATGCAAAATTTTGAACATACACTGTAGTTGGTTATTTACTGTGTATAAACTAATACTGTATGAGAAATATTTCACTCACCACTTGCACACACTCCATGAGAGGCAGCCTAACAGCCATATTTCCAGACAAACTGACCACACATGCAGGAGTGTCTGGTGTGGCCTCCAGCAGAGCCATCACAGCCTCCACACCCATTCTGCTCGCCTAAATCAAAACAGGATATGAGAGAGCAGACAGGTAGGTGCAGAAGCTGACAAACTTGTGTCTATTCACATTGTTTAACAAAGATAAAATCAAATGATGAATATTTAAAATGTTTATATATGAGGAAAATGAGATATTACCAGGATCCTGTCAAAGGCGGAGGGTGTTCCACCTCTTTGCACATGACCCAAGACGGTGGTACGAGTGTCAAACCCCAGCCTCTTTGATATAAGCTAAAGTAACAGATACTTCATGAGTAGTCTGCTTAATGTGACTAGAGCCTTTTCTCTGAGCTGGTATGTTGGCATGCTGTCATTACTGACCTGTTTGACATCGTCACAGGTGATAGGTTTACCACTGCGGTCCATTGCTCCCTCTGCAACAATGATAATATTCAAACGGGTGCCACGGCCTCTTTGCTAAGAAAGATAGAGAGCAGACATTATTTTTTTAAAGCAAGATCCAAATGAGTCATGATTGATAAAGATCATGCAGGACAAGACATTTACTTCTTTCAGTCTTCTGCAAAGATGCTCCTCCCATTCGTCATCTGGGGGCATCTCTGGGATGAACACCCAATCAGCGCCACAGGCCAGAGCTGTCACCAAAGCCAGGTATCTGGAGGAAAAGGGTCATTAGACAAGATTAAAGTATCCACCACAAAGCAGACAATGAGTGATTACTGGAAACTGATGCAACATATATTAAATTTGACATATTTTCTAAACTGCTCAGCAGGATAGAAAAGCATCTGGGGTGGCATTTAGACAACAAGACAAACATTTTATTAAACAAATTGCATCTTACTGTATATGCATCAAATTAGAGGTGGATATCACAAACATCACAATCGTATTTTATTTTTTAGGAAATGCCTAGCTCATCCCCCCAACCCTCCACCTATGTGAACTGTAAAAGACAGATTTATGATATCAAAACAAAAACTTGCAAAATTGATGATAGTTCAATCAGCCTTAGCTAATGGTAAGTGCTAGTTAGCAAATGTTAGCATGCTAAGATATTGTAAACTACCTGCTAAACACCACTATACTTGCATTGTCACTGTTAATCTGTTGATGTTAGCATTTAGCTCAAAGTGCTACGGTCCCTACAGCCTCACAAAGCTTCTAGTATGGTTGTAGACTTTTAGATATTTTTTCTTGAGAGTTTAATGTTAAGGGGGACATTTTATTGACAAATATAGTTGTGAGACTACTGTACCCCCATACCACACTCACAGGCATTACTCACCCACAATGCCTGCCCATCACCTCCAGGATGAAAGTCCTCTGGTGACTGCAGAACAACACATTTTAAGTCAATTTTAAAATCACAAGACAGGCCTAGCCATCATATACTGTAAATGCCAACAGCAAATGCCTACCTCTGTGCTGTGGTGGTGATGGCATCCACTATCTCCATGATGCGATGCAGGGCAGAGTCTGTGCCGATGGTCATGTCAGTGCCACAGAAGTCGTTGTCAATAGAACCCACCATGCCAACAATATTGAGGTGAGAGGAACCCTTGGCCTCATTGGCTGTGATCTTACCTGAGAGAGATTAAAATTACAGTTCTCTCGGATACAATTTTATCGTCAGTCTTAGCATCATGTGTAAATAAGCATGCTAATCGTACCTAGTGTTGATCAAGACTTGTTTCATATGTTGCATTGCTTAGAACAGTGTATTCTGAAGCCAGGCCTCTTACCAGCTTTGACCAGGTCTGCAAGCATTTCGCTCCACTCTGTTCTGAACTGGTTGGCACCTGTCAGACTACCATCACCTCCAATCACACACAGGTTGGTGATGCCCAGCTTGACTAAGTTATAGGCAGCCTTGGTGCGTCCTTCCTTGGTACGGAAATCCTTACAGCGGGCACTGCCAATCACAGTCCCACCCTGATGTCAGACAAGGAAGGGTTTCAGTCCCAAACAAGATCACAGGGATGCAGATAAAGCAGAAGGGGAAGGATAATTTGAAACCTAAGCACTCATGTCTAAGATCCATTAAGTCTTGCTATTTAATGAACCTTGGCATTTAAAGCACCATTTGACCTACAGAACTGCACTGTGAGACTAAAGAGTTCCTAGAGTTACACAGATCATCCATCACACTCACAAAAAGGCTGGACTGTTGGTCACAAGTTAAAAACAGCAAGGAGCGTCAACATACAAAAAATACACATTAGCATAATTTTGCTTGCTCTCACCAGCTGCAGCATCATTGACACACTGTCCCAGGTAGCAGGGCAGATGTGTTCTCCGCCGTCCACTAGACCCTGGTAACCCTGTTAACAAACAAACACAGAGCACAAGAAAAGGGCTCACTTCTGGGAAACTGGCTTAAGGCTTAATGATACTGGTATATTTTTACTGTGGCATGCACATCTATTTCAGTCCAACAAGGCTTCTTGTGGTGTACCACTGTACATTAAATACATTGTGCTTTATAATACTGGAATTTTGAAAAGGACCCATTTGAAAATGGCAATTTAGACACTTGATAAAGACATTTTTAATTAGCAACTTGTTTTGATATTTTACTGATTAAAAGATTAATAACATCATATTCAAAAAAGCAGTTTTTACCTCATGGACAAAATACACCTTGGCTCCAGTGTAGATTCCTACTCGAACTATGGCCCTCACAGCTGCATTCATACCTGCAGGCACAGTGTGTTCCCATTAGCCATTATAACTATATGAGAATAGCCCTCATTCATACAGTAAGAATGACTGAAACAAATAATGGGGAAATGGTAGGTTATTGCAATTTAATAGTTCTTATTCAGTATGTTCACAAAACTGTGGCAAGTTTAGTTTTTTGTTTGTTTTAAAATTTATATTTTATGTATACGGTATTTAGAAATGTATATTAAGATAATATATAAAATGATATTAAATGGGCCCCATTTACTTGGGTGGATTTGGGGTATTTTATCTTTAGTAAAACATGTTAAGTTGAATGGGATATTTTGATAGTCCTTCAGTCTTTTGCTTAATGACATGCGCTTGGATCTTGTACAACTTATATGTTAAATAATACTGGCATTTCTTTTTTTAGTCTTTAATTAACTTGTTGCTGCAGCAGCTAAATGCCAAACTGTAGTGCAATATGACAGTGCTATTTTATCTGACTGTAATTTTGTAGTTGGAAACAATTGTTTGTGATAGCAGCAAGCTTGTTTAGCTGGAAAGACAACTGTCTGCCTGCAACATTTGGAGGGGTTGCTTAAGGGACAAGATGTGGATAGATTAACTTTGAGGGTCCCAAAGGTATCTCCACTTACAGCGTAAAAGAGAAGAGGCAAGAAAGGGAGAGTAGGACGGCCCTCTCATGCAACCTCACCACTTTACAAACACATGACAGAAAGGTCATGCCGCTAAAATTAGTCCTCATTATACGTACTGTGTTAAAGAAAAAGAAGCATGGAGAGGAGCTTGAACTAAAGGATATGATGAGAAATAAAAAGGCTGTAATGAGGATTATTTATGAAGATTATGAGTGACAAAGCAGAAGGGTCAGAAATAGACAGTTCTGCAGTCTTGCATTTACACACCTCCTAATGTCTTGTAAAGTTCAGACATAAAAACAGGCAAATGGATAGCTCACGGTGTCACAGTACAGGGATGTGTGGGGTCACTGACACAGTTCCCAAAGGTCACACACTGGAGATATTCCTCATCAAGTTAAAGGTCAGAGGAGAGTGTGTCTCACTCTGTAGACCTAACAACTTTAGATGAAGAAATTCCTGTTGCCCTTATAAATAGCTAAGATAGCCCTGTTGCATTTGAGAAATCACTGCAGTATTACATTCACTAATGAAGTAATTATGAGTAGTCAGATTACAACCATGACTGAATGTGGCAGTACAGTACAGTAGAACTGAGTAAACAATAAATTAAAAATAATGATAATAATAAGGTCAGAGGCAAATGATGGAGATCTATGTAGGCTACAATACTTTTCAAGACAGCCAAAGACTATACAAGACCAGTAGTGAAGGAAGTACTCAGACTATTTACTTAAGTAAAAGTTACAGTACCGCAGTGTAGAGTAAATATCTTGCATTAAAAAAAGTGAGAGTATTTATTATATAGAATGACACATTTACTTTTAATGCATATCATATTATTGGACTATCCTTACTGAAGCATTCATCACTTTCATGTTACAGGTGGTAAAGGTGAAGCTAATTTTAATATGAATATAATTTGAAATACTGATTGGTATCTCATAAATTTCCCACAAGGGATTAATAAAATCATATGTTTATATTGTATTTTGTTTTATTCATTTGGTTTTGAAAAGTAACTTATAACTAAAAATATCAAATCATGTAACTGTGCAATAATGCAGTAAACAGTACAATATTTGCCTCTGAAATGTAATGAAGTTGAAACATGAAGTAGCAGAAAATGAAAATTCTCAAGTAAAGTGGCAAGTAAGTGTGTAACTAACTTGAGTTACTTGACTTAACTACTTGAACTTAGTTACTTTCCACCACTGTTTAGAGGCATCAAAAGTTGGATTCTTGATTTATAGGCCTCTGACTCATTTTACAACTCAAATACTACCTAAGCCCTGACTTCCCACTCACCAGATCCTCTCCACCACCTGCTGAGGCAAACAAACACATGCTGTAGTGCTGTACACTTGCAGCCCACCCTGGAAACCCTCCACTTACCCTGGGCATCGCCTCCCGAAGTCAGCACAGCGATCGCCCGACCCTCTCCCATCTTGGTGGGGTCGATGGGAGTCG
>NW_018127898.1:192966-194912 GCF_001952655.1 Monopterus albus | reverse complement strand
CTTTACAGTGTGGAGCACCAGGAGCCTCTAACCTCAAACAGCCTGCCTGTTCTGGAAAGTATTAGCAGTTGCAATGGGTGCACAGCTGAGCTATCCTCTTGGCAGACTGTCAGGCACACATACTGTAGCTGCACAAACACATTTAAGTACATACACACACATACGCAACACCTATTAAAAGTATTCATTACCCCCACCCCCCACCCCTTTGATTTTTGCACATGACTTTTGATATTTTATTGTTTTACAACAGTGAATCACATTAAATATAATTGGGGTTTTTCACATTTATAAGCACAAAAATACACAAGTCAAATCTAAAAAACAAATATATTCTTATTAAAATTAAGTTCACATACAATATACTAATTGACCGGCTGTAAGCTTTGCACATGTAGACAATTTTTCACATTTTTAGTAAAACTGCTGAAGCTCTGACAAGTGACCCCGAGTGACCCTGACCGCTCCAGAACATTAAGCTTATTGTATGTAATGAGTTTTTTTAATGTAGAACCACAGTGCTGTTGAGCTTAACATTCCCTTAGTTCTCAGCAGCAATGACTTCATGAGCTTCTTTACAAATAAAATCACAATTAATAGAGAAAAAATTGGTCAGACCATTCCCACAGCTCTCGCGGATGTGCCATCTACTACAATGGCTTTAGACCACCACACCTGTAAGACCTCATTTATAATTGGACTACTTCTCTCCCATAGATCTCTCTGAGTTGACCTCAACAATTGCTTAATTTAAATCATCAACATGTCTCCTGGACCCCATCCTGACCAGGCTGCTCAAAGACGTCTTTCCCCTAATCAACACATCCATACTAGATCTGATTAACCTCTCTCTATTAACAGGCTGTGTTCCACAGGCTTTTAAGGTTGCAGTAATTAAACCTCTACTCAAAAAGCCTACTCTTGACCCAGGTGTCCTAGCTAATTATAGACCAATATCCAATCTTCCATTTATTTCCAAAATCCTTGAAAAAGCTGTTGCAAAGCAGTTATGTGTTATGAACGCTTGAACACAGAGATGAGTGAGCAGAAAAAAAGACAGACCCAGGTAGCTGGCTTCGGTGCAAGCAGTGATATTTATTTACAGTGTGGTAATGTGCAAACATAGAGAGGTGAAGTGTCACGATTTGGTTCCGTTGCTTCCTGTCCAGCTTTTATTTTGACATTACGTCCTGTTTTTGTTTCACCTTAGTTTCGGTCTTTTTACGTTCTTCATCACTCACATTAGTTTCACCTGCTTCGTTACTATGTGCACCTGTTTACACCTCTATTTAGGCAGCGTCCTCCCCCCAAGGACGCTGCCAGATTGTTCTAGACCCCAGCTCTGACTTCCCAGCACTGTATTCGGTTTTTGGTATTTGTGTTTCTGACTCGGACTGTTATTTTGTTTTTTGTTTAGTTTTAGTTCTCTTAATAAAGAGACGGTTTTGTTTTACACTTCCTCGTCTGGCCATTTAATTGAGTTCACAACACTTTTCGGCCGCATTACGCGCGCCGTTTCTGACAGTACAATCTGGCCAAATTGAACTCAGCCAGGATGTCAGAGCCAGGTAATCACTAGCCTTGCTATACGCACCCACTGTCACACACATACCATGGAACTCACGGACACACCCGACGCTGTTGGGCAGAACCTAAGCAGGCTCTGCTACCAGCTCTACAACCTCCACCTCATGGAGACCTACCTGAGCCCAGCAAAAGCTCAGGAGGTCTACCAGAGGCTACAGGCCCAGTCGGTTTCTCCGCTCTCCAGCCCCGCACAGAGCCCATCTCCCTTCGAGGGAACCCGGTGGGTTATATGCCCTGGGGGTCCAGGGAAACGGCGGACCAGGACGAGACCGTCACCTGGGGCCGCTGTTCCTGTACCCAGTCTCCAGCCCCAGCAGTCCAAGCCACGCCGGCTGCAGCCTCCAGAGGCTCAGCCAGCA
>NW_018127898.1:153710-188508 GCF_001952655.1 Monopterus albus | reverse complement strand
AGCCTTCCCTTAGTTATGCTGCTATAGGCCTAGGCTGCTGGGGGGGGCCATGATGCTCTGAGTTTCTCTCCCCTTCCCTCCCCTCCACTCTCCTCTCCTCTCCTCTCCTCTCTCTCCCTATGCTTCTATATGCCACTATTACACATTACTAACTTTGTGTCTCCTCTCTCCCGTAGTGTGTCCTCTCTCTCTTCCTGTACCTTTCTGCAGGTTGCCCTGGCCCTGGAGCTCTATGTTTCGGATGAGCAGTCACCGGCCACATCAACCTGACCAGTGTTTGATTGTTTGTTGTGTCTTGTTGCTTTTCTTCTTTTCTCTCTCCTCTATCCACTCACCCCAACCGGTCGAGTCATAAGGCCGCCCACCAAGAGCCGGGGTCTGTCGGAGGTTTCTTCCATTAAAGGAAGTTTTTCCTCCCCACTGTCGCCAAGTGCTTGCTCAAGGGGGATTTGTTAGGTTTTCCCTATGTAATAATAGTAATAACACTAAGGTCCTAGACCTTACTTTGTAAAGTGTCCTGAGATGACTTTTGTTGTGATTTGGCGCTATACAAATAAAATTTGATTTGATTCACAAAGACATGCAGTGCGGAACAATTTCAATTTCATTTTGCTCATTGTGTAGTTTTGGCTGAAATCTCAGCTAAGCAGTTGTTTGGCCTTATAGTATAAATACAGCAGTTGCAGCATTTGTTATATTTCTACTGCACACCAGTGACCTCCATTAAAGGTGATCCATCTGTGAATGCGTTGAGGAGGCATTAAAACATTCAGGGGACCCAGAGGTTTAGAGTAGTAACTCTGTCACCATTCTACACATTTAAAAAAAAAATCCCTGATCACACTAGTGATTTTGATGTGTTACAGTGAAGGGCATAATTTTCTTTAAATTCAGTGTCCCATTATTCCATACAATTCATTTTCCATTTTATGCCCCCACTTAATTTAGCTCTGTTTACTTTATTTCTAACATTAAAGTTTAATTTTTGTTGAGCAGTATCAAAAGGTCTGTTAACATCCACTGTGATTCACTGTTATTAGCTGCTGGTACAAATCACACCTGCACAGCAGCAAGTATACATGTAGCATTATGAAAACATTATGGTAAGATTGATCTCAGAAACAGAGTTTTAGGTCTTCATGTAACCCTGCCTTATTACAAAAACTATTCAAACTGAGAGTCATTAATAGCAAACTTGCATACCAGCATCTCCTGCTGGGTTAGAGCTTGAGGACGTCTTGTTGTCACAGTCAGATGCTGAGAGGTCATCACCACCTGAGGAGGGAGAATGACACCACATTACCCAAACTGCGATCCAGCCTCAGCTGTACTGTGTATATGACTTTATGCTACAGATGAATCATTGGCTGTTACACTCCAGCGCACATGGACTCACACGACAGACCCTCTCTACAAAAGTCAAGCTGCTCAAGCATTACTCCTCAGCATTTTCTCTCCAGTCCATTTGGCTACTGAAAACATTGGTGATCACTATGTAAAATCCTTTGCCTGTGCATGGCAGATTAGTTTCCACCCACCTTATCTTTTTTTTTTTTTTTGCTCTGAGCTGCAGCTGATAGGCTGTTCACTGTGGAACACACACTGAGGAAAATGTACATATATGTATTCTGCATTTAATTAAAAGAACAAATACTGTCCACCTCTGACGCAAGCATATAACCCCTGTTTTGGCCTCACTCCTCTTATTTACAGGATAAATTTCAAGCTGTTATTATTTGTTTTCAAAGCACTGCATGGTTTGACATCCTTTTATATCTCAGAGCGCATAAATGTTCACACACCATTAAGATCTTTAAGGTCGTCCAGTCAGCTGTTTCTAGATGTACCTAGGTCCAGACTTAAACATGGTGGGGATTACGCTTTTGTGGCAGTGACTGTGGAACAGCCTACCACCAGACTTTAGGTCTGTCCCCAATTTGGCTGTTTTTGGTCGCTTCTTAAAACTTATTTATTTGTGCAGGTATATAATACTGGTATAGACTAGGACATATGTTTGATGGTGTACTTTGCTATTGTGATCAAAAGGGTCAAAATAAGGGCAGAGGAGATTTCTGCAGACCCCTGACACCCTGGAAACAAACTGTTTCAACTCCCTTTATTCTGTTTATTTGTGTGCCTTGGGAGCCATTGAGCTGGAGTCAAATTCCTTGTGTTTTAATAATACTTGGCAATAAAGTTTGTTAGTTTGAATCTTTTGTTTTGTTTCACTGTGAAGCACTTCATAACCTGGGTTTAGAAAGGTGCTATATAATTTACTTTGCTTTGCATCTTCTAAATTCAGTGAGTAGATATTTCCAGTTCAATAGAGAATGATGTCACATTTTTTGCCAGTAGCTGCACACTAACAAGACCACTGAGCATTATAAATCAATGGCCTACATTTCACACAACAACTTGTTCTTAGTTGTAATTTCTTTCTTCCTTTATTATTTCATTTCTGTATTGAAGGAATTCAAACCTAAAGCCCCATGACACAACTATGAGTTATTTTCCCTTTTTAACTGATTCCTCTTACACTTGCAGACACATTATGTCTTGCTAGTCCATGGTTCATGTCTAGAATTATTAATGAGATAATCAGTAATTATATGACACAGTGCCAGACATAGATGTGTGTAGGCTTGTGTATCTGTGTCTAAGAGATTTTCCTGACTATTAATTACATTAGCTTCATTCAATCATTGATGACAGCTGATTTAAGTACCAACATGCAAGCACGCTCAGATTTTCTCTGCACATTAAATTAGAACTATACAAGACATTAAAACAACTGCATGTAAAGCTCTGTATTAATACTGTAGCCACTGTGATATAAAATTAAACTAAAAGCAATAAACATGATTAAGAATATGAATTACTGAGACTAATGCAAGTAGATTAAAAAGACTCAGTGACAGTAGTGAGTGGGGCAGGCTTGCCTCTTGCCGGCAGTTCATTGGAGTTGTCTTTAAATAGATACAGGATGCCTGTATGTAGACACAGAGCTATAAAACACACAGAAACCCCACCCCTTCTTCACCGCCATTACTGTCAAACTGCACAGTCATGCCTATAACTGAACATGTCAAAATTTGCCATGATTGTGTATTTACTACCAGGTATATGACAATTTACAAAATATTGCATGTCAAAGGTTTTCAAAAGCAATGCTTAGGCAAATGCACTGAGTGATTTACATTACCATTCAACGAAAGATAGGCAGAAAGCTCAGTCCTGCCACTGACACACAAAGACACAAATATCCACCCTCTGTACGTACCTTGACCTTTCTTTCTGAGCCAGAACAGCAGACAGGCTAGCAGTGCAACAGTGAGAAACCACTGGGCTGAGAAAACAGCCGGGTACCACATCCTCATGCTCTTCCTGGTGAACCATTGTGAATCTGATCTGTATTAATAGCCTTGATATCACTGCTTCACTGTAAAGTAATGACCTTCATCGTTAAGCATGGCGAGTCATCAGACACAACTTGCCGGCATCTGTAAGAATCAGCTGGGTGGATCTAAACACTTACTATGCGGTTTGTGCATTGTTAGATACTGAGCAGGTAGATTTCAGAGGTGTAGCTATATATTTATCAAAAAACGAGAAAACACCACAAAACTCTAAATCAGACCCTAAGCTACATCTAGAAAATAACATGTTAAAAATGCTAGAACATATTTTAGGTTGATAACCTTTAATTAAAGGGACTTCTAACAGGAAATAGAAAAACTGATTTACGGTTTATATTAGCTTGGCTAAATTAACTTCAAAAGTGGCTAAACTCTATTACTGCATGTCTGCAGTCACATTGTGCTATGAAGTAAAAGTGGGTCAGTGTTTTTAAACCCCTGTTGATTGATATAGCAGCCACTCAGCTGACAGTGAGCTATGCAGCAGTGTAGCAGTGACACTGCAAGCACACTGTGCACGTACACACATTTCCAGTATGTCTATTTGTGAGGACCCTCACTGACTACGCTTTGTCCTTAATCTTAACCATAACAACAGCATGTCCCAAAGCTTAACCTCAGCCTAACATCTAACCCTCAAACTGCACATCATAATAAAGAGGCTTAAATAAAATAGCTTCAGCAGCGCATGTCATCTGTGGAGATCACAGCCTTTCCTGTAGTGCCATGCTCCCCAACCAGCGAGATGACACCGAAAGTAGATACATCACTGTGGACAAAAGGCAGTTTGTCATAAACACATGTCTCGGGAGGTGCTGATGTGCTGGCTCTCTGTGCAGTGTCTTTCCAAACCCCTGGTGGGTGGAGCGTCGCAGAGTTCTCTCTTGAGGCAAAACCTGATCAATAGCAGAATTTGCAGGTAATCCCTGCTCCTGTCTTCCTGGACAGTGTTAGCACTCACACAACCTGTAATAAACCATATGGGTCGATACAACACTGGTTACAAAACACTTCCACTTTAGCTAATGCAGTAAAATATGGAAGGATGCAGTTACACACTGACCCCTCACCTTCTGCAGTTATCTGAAGTATACAGTAATCAGACCACATTTTGTGAAGGAGAATGGCATTGTTAAATAATGACAAGTAGTATAGTCACACTTCTCACTGATGGTAAAATGGTTTATATATGAGTATATTTCGGTTTTCATACAGGAACTACACTGACATTTAGAAATATGAAACTGCATGTTTAACAGTTGATTCTAAAACATTTCTTCTGCTCTTATGTTTTTTTCTTCAAGATTGTGATGTGGCAGTCTATTTTCTTATAACTGTTATTTACCACTAAAATCAATATGCTCACTAGGTGTTGCTAAATTCCCCAGTTTTATTTCTTCCACACATCCTCACACCGTGATAGAGACACATACCTTAGATGCAACAAATAGCTGTGACAGAGCATCTTGCACAA
The DNA here is from genome assembly GCF_001952655.1 of Monopterus albus. Taxonomy (NCBI): domain Eukaryota; kingdom Metazoa; phylum Chordata; class Actinopteri; order Synbranchiformes; family Synbranchidae; genus Monopterus; species Monopterus albus. Next base: position 183,618 of record NW_018127898.1, on the reverse strand, counting down.
ATTCATTCTGGGACTTCTTGAAAAGTCTTTCATGATAGTATTAGTATACTGAATATTTTGCAGTTTTGGGCTGTTTTAGGACAAAACATGAAGTTTCAAAATGGCAGCGTTATGTTTTAGAAAATCGAGACATGCATTTTTGACTATTTTCTAACATTATATATTAAAACATTTAACTAGTTCATGGTGATAATAATTACAAGATTAATCAAAAATTAAAATAAATGTCTACATTGAGTCATCCTTCTTTGTCACCTATTTCCCCTGTTTCTCTTCATGTTGAATAATGTAACAAAGTAAAAATGTAAATAATAATACAATTCTGAGTCAATCAGGATTCTTAAACACTGCAACACAAAACTGTAAAATGGTCTTAATGCCTCCCCTGAATTACAGATGTGAAATCAAGCTTGGTTGAAAATCTGTTAAAAATGCAAAGTTTGACAGACAGGCCTGCATTTGCTGAAGGGGACTGAATGAGATGTTAAAAAGTGACCAGAGCAAAAAAACAAACTGCCTTCAGCTCAAAGTCATCCAACAGGGGGCAGCAGCATCTGCTCTTTCCAATCCTGGTGTTTATCTGTGCCTCAGAAACACATGCAAAGTCTTGGCCTAATAAATCATGCATCGAAAGTGTCAGTGCAAATTTTGTTAGATTTTATTGCAGTTTAATCAGCTCAATGAATGTTTTAATAGGCTGATATTTCAGAGAGCGAATGGCAATGCAATGATAAATTGTACTTCTGCATAGTTATTTGTCCACTTGTTGGTGCAGGGGTGTTGGTCTCGTGTTATGTATACAGATTATTCATATTCATCCTAGAACAAACAAGACTGTTGGCTAGCAAGACAGTAAGTGCTTCTGGTCGGGTTTTCCTCAACAATAATGCCCAAACATTTCCCCTTTTCTCTACTTTGTTTTCCTTTCCTTCTTTTTCTTCTAAAGTCTTTTATGAATTCATCAGGTTGGACTGCTGGGCTCCACCTTACTCTCAGACCTCCCACACCATTTAACATGCCTTTGCCATCCTCCTCTCTCTAAGGATTGCTCTTTTCTCTTTTTCTCCATTTGTCATCTCCTATCTCCCTTTCCCATTATGTACATATCTTAATCGGCCCATTTTCCTGTCCTCAATTTCATCCATTGCTTTTTTTTTGTTGTTGCTGTTTTTCTTTTGACCTTCAGGTCCCTGGTTTCATTACTCTCTTCCATATCTGTATTTATTTATTTATTCCCTGTTTTTCTGACCATAAAGTGGTAATTGAATGCAAAATCAACATGGCTGTGACATTTTGGGTACCAGGACTCCCCCCTCAGGCTCTACCTCATATGTGCTGCCATCCTCTGCCAGCATGGATGCATGATGTATGGTATGACTCTTCTAATAAGGACATGGATGAGAGAACAGAGGAGGCTGGGGGCTGTAATTAAAGACCGAAGGGTCTCAGTGAATAAGTAAGGAGGGAGAGAAGGTAAAACGGTGGCTATCTACTGCTGGAACAATAAATCAACCTGCCCCTTTAGCTGCCCTCAACACAATACAGCATTCTATGCCCCCCCCCTTTGCAAAAGCAATTCCGTCATGTCTTGTTAGCTCATTCGTCTTCATCAGCACCAGTGGGAGGTTCAGACCACATCTTCACCCTCCCACCAACCTCCATCTGTCCCCCCTCCCAACTCCAGGCACCATTGATCAAACCACAACTAGCCTGTGCATCATTACGGGCAAGGGTGTCATATCATTCTCAGACACACTTAACACATACACAGACACACAGTACAGCCTACTCATACTCACACAGCACACACACAAAAACCCAGTGTCGGACAACAGCTGAAGTGGCAACAACAGTTTGTTTGGTAACGGAGAGTCGGGTCTCACAGCATTTTTATTAATGAATGCATGGTTAATAAACACAGCACGCTAATGGGATTCAGGGCCAATTAAGGGATGACTAATTAATGAGACATTTCCTATAAGGCTTATTGATATGCTAATTTGCAGTCATATAAATCAGTCTTAATTGTTGTGCCTTTAAATAATAAGATTTACATGACATATAACAATGAATTGTTAAATACACTTCTGTAATTCCCTTCCCATTTACTTACACCTGGTTTCCAGTATTAACAATGTTTCTGCTGATGGATCTTGCTGTTTTGGTCCAAGTGGACTTCCACAGTAGCTGTCAAGGGGGGGAGGGTATCATTTTTCCTCATCTTCATGATATACAAGGAGTCAAACTGAGAACTTTGGCATTACACATTTGCTTCTTCAACCTTGACAGTTGCCCTACAGCTACAGGCCTGATATGAGGATTGCGTGGACAATAGCTTAGGGGTGACAGCTGCATGTCAATAATGCATGCATCAAGTAAAAAACACGGTAGATGCTGTTTCTTAGATCATCCTGACACTTGAGATTAAATTCATTATAATACTTTTGTTCCATTATTTCACATTTCTCTGCTAAGTAGTCTATGGACAGAGTCATTGTTATAACAACTGAAAAACTCAGCTTTAGTGTAATTTGTTATAGCTACCACTTATAGTCTGCAGAAAGGTAAGAATTCTTAGATCTCTTGAAAGTATTTTATGGGCTAAAAAATGAGGTTAAGAATGAAAAAAAAGCATTTTACTCAAGTTAGGGTGTGCCTATATTAAATGCAAATTTGAGGTACTTGTACCTTATCTGAGTATTTCCACTATATAGTATTTTATTTTATTGTACAAATACTGCAGGCTAGTTTTCACTCCACTCCATTGATTTCACAGTTATTAGCTGATTTGATAAATTTATGATAAATGTTTTATAAACAGATCATTGTGTATTACATACAAAATATTAAACAATAGCCAGCAGGACATAATGTTAAAATTTGTTTCACCTTGACAACATTAAAATGCTACTTACATCTTAATTAATCAGCTGTCATATTTCAGTGAAGTATTTACATTAACACTCTGACAGAGCTCATTTTGCATTTTGAGTACTTTTAATTTTGATACTTTTGATAGTGCCAAGTGCAGTTTTAATTAAAAACTGAGATCCAAACAACATTAATTTCAAATTGTAATGCTCTTATAGAGAATTATTGCTAAATGGTTAGGTTTGTTTTTCTTGCCTTCCATGACAGTGTCACACAGTTAAGAATCTGGCTGGAGTCCCAACCTGGCTACCATAAATACAAGGGTTTGATCTGGATGTTACAGTATGTCATTAGTGGTCTGGTGGCAATGGAGAATAATAATGCAGATAAACAATAGATGTGTCTGCTCCTCACAATAAAGAGAGGTGAGATGAGAAATCCTCGCTACTCTGCTCTTTTGCCTCCGGCTATGAAACATTCAATTGTCTCAGTAACACAACACAGGAGACATATTCTAAATAAACAGAGCTAATGAGTCAAATCTCATCTGGCTTGAATTTAATGACTATTTAGTCATTTGTAGATTTATCAAATAAACCTAATTCAGCTAAATAGTCCTTCACTTTTTTCAGTGTACATGTGTAAGAAATAAAACAATAATATTTAGTTTAACAAAAGTTTCAAGCTGATAGAAACCTGCAAGCCCCGATAATAAGCTCTTATGTCACTCTTCTGATTGATTTTAGTTGGGACAACTCTGATATTAACAAATGCTAAGCACATTATTTATGAGTGTACACACACACAAAGCATAGCGACTGTCTATCAATGCTTCAGCCTGTCACACTGTAGCCCAGACATTTGATTAACAGCTGTCACTCCAGCTGATGAGAGCAGACTCAGGGGGTCAGTCATGGTATCAGAGTGGCCATCTGCATTGTCAGAGAGGGACAGGGTGAGAGGTGGATAGAAATAGACAAGGCCTGCTGGGGTCCACTGGGGTCTCCTCTTTTCCTCCTCAGGGGGACAGGCTGGTCAGATGGTGAGAGAGATAGAGAAACACACAGAGAGGCAGAGAGAGAGAATGAATAAGAATCTGCCAGGGTGCATGTAAAATTGTGTAACAGGAGACCACCTGGTTTGACTCACTGACAGCAGACAGTCACCACTATAAAGATGCCTGAATGTACACATCCTATAAAAACTCGACTTCTGGCATAAAAAATTATGACCTTAAATGCATCTGATGGATAGAAGATGGAGATAGGAGAAGAAGATGATAGGAAGAGACAAATAGATTGAGTAATAAGTTAGGAGCTAAATGCATCTCACGTCCCTGCTCTTGCCAGCTGGATAAAAATGAGTAAAAGAAAGGGAGAGAAATGAAAGGAAACATGAGATGAGAGAAAAGCTAAATGGCTGGGAGGCAGCCATACAAGTGTGCTTTTTAAATAAGACTATATTTTGGTCACAGTCTCTGCAGAGGTGGGAGGAACCAAGACAAGAGAGGAGAAAGGGTTTAAGAAGCGCCAGGAGAAAGTGTCAAAAACAGACAGCTACACAGACAAAAGCAGGATGCTGAAAGTATTCGCCTTTTAAAGGTAAGAAGAAGAAGAAGAAAAAAAGCTGAGAGTCAGAGAAAAGACTGCCGGTGTTGACAGAGACTATTAACAGTTGGACAGTGCACTAGAAGACTAAAAAGAGAAAATGAAGGATCAGACTGTATTCACAATGAAGATGGAGAGTGACAAAGAGGAGCTGGAGTGCAAAGAGAGACGAGGACATGTAATGGAAGAGACGCTGCCAGTGGGCTTTGGTCTTTGGTTCCATACTAACCTAAACCATCTAACATGGCTGCGGACCATGTGCACACACACACACACAGATGCACAACGATTCATTCCTCTTGCAGACTGTCTGATCCTCTCTCCTTAGGGAGGTGTTAGTCTGGAGGAATCTTAGAGGCTGCATTTGGACACCAAAGTGAGGGGAGTAATAATTTTCTCTCTGTCTTCCCCTAGTTCTACACACACACACATATACATGGCCAAAACACTCATCAACACACAACTACCCACAAGTAGGAGCTACTGTTTTTTCAATACAGAACAGGTGACAATGTAACAGTGAGTGTTATCATGGTGGTCAGCTCTCAGATCCTGCCCAAATCCTTGTGCTCCTCGCTATAGCCCAGAGTCGGTGAACAACACTGCCATGATAAACAGTACAAAACAGTTAAAAATGACACAATTAGATTTCAGTTACAAACAGGTAAAAATATGGTTGGAGCTAGGTGTTGATTTTATAGAAAAAGTTGGTATACAGCAGCAAGTAGCTACATCATTAAGGATCAGGAGTAAACATGACAAGATTTTTTACTTTGCTCTTGCACCAGTGGACTCACGCAATCTGCATATTTAATTTGACACACCCAGCGCCCTCCATGATGCAACCCTACAGCCAATACAGTGTACCCAGTTACCTGGAGAAAACCCACACAAGAGAACATGAAAGACCTTGGTCAGCCGCGAGGTTCGACTCCAAAACCTTCTTTATGTGAAGTGACAGTGTTAACCACTGCACCACTCAGTAAACATAACAAAATACATGGTAGAAAATATGAAAACTACAATCTATGCGAGGAGTACAGTGATGTGCTACTTACTGTATAGCTGAGACTGATGGGAATGTCAGTTTTGCAGTGTCATGAAATGAAAAGGTCAGGGGATCATCAACGTATGTAGAACTCATTATGAGCATCTGTACAAAATTCCCTTGCAGTCCATCCAATAGAGAGTGTGAAGGTACGTCATATCATGTTGAATGTTGGGATGGGAGTGCCATTTTGGGAAAGATGCCTTGTATTTACTTGAGTACATTCTTGTTTTGTTGGGTCAAAAAATAGTTTAAATCATTTAGATCTCACTTTAATGACTGTGGTAATTCAAAAAGGATCATTTTAGCTGACTGTAGCTAACTTAGAGTGAAACTAGAGATCCCATTGACAAGAGGGACAGACTGAAAAATGACTGCACCCTGAACTCAAAGCTGCTCAGCTCTCAGTTCGAGAGCTAAAGCTACCTAGCAGCTGTTGGCAGATAACACAAACACTACAGATGACTCAAATTTTGTCCTGTCTCTGCTCAAACCGAACACTAAAGAGGACGTTTGGAAGTATTTGAAGCATCTGCTACTGTATGTAGCTGTATGGGATAGTATTTATTTTTTTCAAATCAAATCAAATCAAATCAAATTTTATTTGTATAGCGCCAAATCACAACAAAAGTCATCTCAGGACACTTTACAAAGTAAGGTCTAGACCTTACTTTTATCATTATTATTACCGAGGGAAAACCCAACAAATCCTCCTTGGAGCGAGCACTTGGTGATGGGGCGGGGAGAGACTCCCTTTAAGGAAGAAACCTTTGACATAGAGCTCCAGAGCCAGGGCAACCTGTAGAAAGGTACAGGAAGAGGGAGAGGACACACTACAAGAGAGAGGAGACACACAGTTAGTGATGTGTAATGGTGGCATATAGATGCATAGAAAGAGATGAGAGGAGAGGAGAGGAGAGGAGAGGGGAGGGGAGGGAAGGGGAGAGAAACTCAGAGCATCATGGGGCCCCCCAGCAGCCTAGGCCTATAGCAGCATAACTAAGGGAAGGCTTAGGGTCACCTGATCCAGCCCTAACTATAAGCTTTATCAAAAAGGAAACCCAAAATTCAAAGCAAAAGACAGTCAAAACACTGGTCTTGTAATATACACAGCTGGATGGTCAAAGGTGACAAACTACCCATCTCAAACTTGGGCACAAATGTGAAAACTTAAAAGATATTTGTAACGCATAGTTCTTTTAAAAAGGGGTATTTAAAAAAAAAAAAAGTCAATAAAAAAGGTGAATCAGAGCTCAGTTGACATGGACACAGTTAGAAAAACTACAAGGTTGAGTTGGAAAAAAATGAGACACTCTGAGAAAAGTGTGTGTGTGTGGCCAGATCAATATCAAACAGTGCTGTGATACCATGTTCAGCTTCGGGGCCAATCAGAGAGAATGTCAACACTCTCTAGTGAGATGACCCCAACAACTATCTCCACAAAACACACACACACACACACGTTGGCACACACATACAGTCCCTGCATCACCTTTTCCCTCAATTCATTATTAACGAGCTTGCTGGGCCTCATTAGCAGCAGGCTATACAATGCTGCTTCCACTAACAAAACAAAACACTCCACAACAATAATTGCCTTCTTCCTCCATGTCGCAGTCTCCAAGCCTCCTTCTTCAGCTGACACCTGCTGTGCAGCAGTTTAACAGGAAACAAATAACACACACACGCACTGACTAGAACTATGACCACATGGTCTTCCTTTTGTAGGATATGGTTTGTCTTACCATTGCTAACTCTGAGAGACGAGGCAGTCCAAGTAACTTCAAAACAGTGCTGATTTATTCAAAGGATCACAGGTAAAATTAACATTACACGCTCAGATATCTTGCACCTCCATACTGCACGCAGGCAGATGTAAGATGAAAGACCCTGAACCCACCAGGCCTATACATTATATCACCTCGGTTGGGCTAGCCCCATACTACACAGAAACGTCAACCGAGACGTCTCTCTTACCAGCTTTGCAGCTGGCCATAGCAGTAGTCAAAACATGAAGCAAATCAACGTGTGAATGTGTGTGTCTGTTGGTTAAGTGGTGTGTAGCTAAAAACATTCTCACGACCTCTAGTACATGTCGTGGCTTAAACATAAGAACACATTATGGCTAAGGCTACAGTTATACACGTCATAATAATAATAATATTAAACACCCTGTCTGCTGACAGTCATCAACTCTTCTCTCTAGTATCCTTGACCAGATGTACCCTGTAGAAACTCATAAGCATGACTAAGCATTTAACAGTCTAACTAGACATCCTATCTCCACTAAACATTTCTAATACATAAAGTATCTATCCAATATCTATCTGGCTAAAAATACCTAAAACTTTCTTTACAATATAGTCTTTCTTCATTTAATTCCGTTACAACTTTAAAACAACATCAACCACACAATAATAATTCTCCTAATACATTTTAAGGAGACTTATACTGTCAGTCTCATTCCATAGAATCTGTCATGTCCTTCACCACTTGTGATGGCGACCTCCTCCCATTTGCTTCTCTTCCTAACTCTGTTTATTTTACGCTGCATGCTTTGGATTCAGCAAACACACAAAAAGAAAACAGGAAAAGTGGGATGAGAGAAAGACAGCAGAGGAACAGAAATAGGTAAACTAGACAGAGGGGATGCTCCACTGCTTGGCTGACACACATGGGGTCTCTGCAGACTGAAGAGAAGAAAGCAAAGAGAGAGAAAGAGTTGTGTGGTGTGGTGATCAGCCCAGCTCCACCCCCTCCTCCCTCACTTCAAGCCTCTACCTCCCCCAGCCTGCACTGTGGAACTATATGCTTGGTTTCTCCTGGTTTCTTTAGCATTCCTCCCCATCCTCTGCCAAAGCCTGGGAGAGGACCGAGGCAGACAGCAGGGCTTGTCATAGTCACAGGCCTGGGTCCAAGCAGCATGTGTGTGTCTGTGTGTGTGTTTCTCTCTCTCCCTCCGTAGTAATGTGAATGTGGTTGAACACAGAACATTTGTTTTTGCATACCTAGGTAAAAATTATGTGAAATTCATACATTTTTGTATATAAAAGCATGTCAATTATTCATATATATACAAAATATTAGATTGTGTGTGTGTTTTTTTGGTGTTGTGCAAAAATGTAATGAAAATTCACTGTACCTTAAACAATTTAACATACCTGAAATTGACCCCAAACTAAACAACCTCAACAAAAGAAACAATGAAATAAAATTCTGAACCAAAACTCACACCTGCAACTACTGTTTTCTGGGGGGCCAGCAGATACAAGCTGTGACCACAGTGCTGGCATATTATCTCCTTCTAAGTCATTATGGTGAACTTGCTACAACAGCTGCTTAATTACACTCCCAGCTATGGGGTAACATTAGCATTTGTTTGGAGTCATGAGTGTAAGTCTTGTATTCACCCTCTTTTAGTTCCGTTGTTGGCCTCTTTAGCTGCTAAATGCTAATTATGTTCACTAGCAATTAGGTAGCAGCTAACATTGACTGTCTGGTGCTGGGCAGGCAGTGTGAGGTTTATCGAAGCATTTTCATGGAAATTAGCTTTCTGTTATGACAAAAAACAAACAAACCAATAAATAAATAAACACATAAAAAAACAGACAAGAATGGTGGAAGTGAACCACAGCAATAAATTTGCAAGCCATGAAATCAAACAATCAGTTTCACATTACACAATCCTTTCACATTACACATACATTATATTTGATTGTTATTCTAAAAATTGTATCTTTAGAATATTTTGTTTTATTTTTCAACCTGGATCTTACTCTCATCATTGTGGCTGTTCTCACTCTGAGCCCTGCAAAATTTGAACTCCACAGCCATTGCTGAGGTTCAGGAAAAACAGGGTGTACTGAGGCCAGCTTCACCATCCATCCAATGGATGGATGGGTGGATCCCAGTGGACAATGAGCAAGAGGTAGGGTACACCCTGGACAGGTCACCAGTCTATCACAAGATAGAGACAGACAATCACACACATGGAAGCTTCACCATCCAAATATAATTCAGTTTTACATAAATCATTTCACACATCTGAATCTAAATGAAAGTAAACATTGAACTTAGCCCCTGATTATTGTAGTTGCATAGGCGTCTACTTCAGGGGCAACTTGCTGTCCAATCAAACAAGCTGCCTGATATTACTTATTGTTCCATACAGTATATAACATGATTTTATTTCAACAGAGATCATTACAAAAATGTCTGGAAAGGCTCTGACAGCTAATCCAGGGGCTGATTTCTGTATTTGCTTTAGGTCGGACTCAGAAACAGGTGTTTGAATTTATTTTTGCAAATTTTTATTGGGAAGCTTTTGGTGGCTTGTGCTGCTGGCCATTTTAGCTAAACTGTGTTTCCAAATTTCGACAGTGGAGGTGATGAGTGTAAAGTTAACATGAGCCAAAGTCAAAATGGCCGCCTTTATGACAGTCAGACCCAGGCTGGAAAATACCAAAAATTCCTTTTAATTAGTAAATAAGTGTGTCTCCACAACAACATTTCTGACTAATCATCACTTATATTATATATGATATGAAATGAAAATGAGTGCCTTTTTAAAACTTCAAATTAACGAGTTGATATGTAGTGGTGTGGGGCTGAAAATAGATGAACACTTATCATAATGTATGTGTATATGTACCTGCATGCCTCAGTGTGTCTGAGTAGGTGTGCCATTATGTATACAGTTGGTGTGCGTGAGGCCTGGCGATGTCCTGAACTGGCTGACAGTATTGACAGATAGACTCTTGTGACTTATGGTAGCTTAAAAACTCACAGCAGGGACTTCAGCTGGACGTACACATCCTCTGCCAACTATCTTCTCTCCTATGTCTATAAATTATTCACCAAGCCTCAACAGACGAGGCAGAGATCCTAATGAGGAAAATGTTGCAGAGAGACATGCGGCCATGTCAGAGTGTGTGCAAAGTGTAAATAGGTGCAATGTCATCGCATATGTAGGAGGTGCGTACTTGAATGTACATGCTTGTCTGTGCAGGGTGTGTACAGTGAAACTAGTTAGCAAAAGTGTCATTGGACAAAAGGAATGACTAAGTCTCTGTGTGATTAAGTTAGTTATATGGTGGAAAAGGAGACATTTACTCAACTCTTTAACAATCTCAGTCTTTAAAGGATAAGGTCGTTTATTTTCTATATTAACAGTCCCCATACAGAGACTAAAATCAACAATGATTTGCTTCCATTATTCTGTCAGTCCTGGATTAGCTTATTCATCTGTGCCATAGACCTCCATTGTTGTTCAGAACTGATTAAACTGATTAAAAGCACATCTGGTGTTTCTTCATTATGAAACACTAGACCCTGATATTTGTTAAACATGTTGCACCAAAGGATCCAAACGGCCATAAATTTTTACAGTGTCTGAAGTAAGCAAGCCCAAGCATGAGATCTTGGGATATTCTTAACAAATATCAAGGTCTTTTGTAATGAGGAAATATGTTACCCAGTGCAGTGATGTGTTTCTGTTATCAGTTTTTAAATGTTTTTGAACTACAATCGAGGTCTATGGCAAAGATGAATAAGCTATGACTGACAGAATGACAGAGGGAACTCATTGTTGGTTTTAGTTTCTGTGTGGGAAGTGTTTAAAATACTATTAATATAGAAAATGAACATCTTTATCCTTTATCAGGGCAGTTCACGCTGACACATGACAGAAGGCAAACACACTTTCTTTCTTTTGCTGTTATATAAGCAAAACATTTAGAAAATGTAACTACTGTTTTCATGCATTTAGTCTCCAAGAGGGAGATAAAAAGGTTGATGTCAATCTTATGTCTGTGTGTTAAGAGTAGAGCTGGAGTCAGGATGGTTAGCATATCTAACATAAATGTGAACTGTAAGAGGTAGTCTGACTCTGTGGGTGTGTTGTCGTCTATCACTTACAGTGGAGTTGCCTTAGGTGGGGATCACTTCATGTCCTGTATGAAGAGAGTTCTTCATACATTGCCAGACTAAGACAGACTTGAAAAAAAAACATATTTATTTTGTGTCATCTCACTCTCAGAAAGGAAGCAAATAAGCATGTTTTCTATCTTGTTGAACTTTTTAATGTAACCTCTTGGCTGCTAGCAGTTTGCAGTGGGACACAGCAAAACAAACAGACAGAGCACAACGACACAGATACACTGAAGTTTCTATCTCCCCTACCTGTCGACTTTCTCCTTCTCTTCCCAACAACCTCTCGCTCTCTCTCTCTGTTACCTTGGAGTCTGGCCGTCATGCTCCTGTGGCTCTACTCTAAAGGTTACGCTGTGTACCCACCGTCACTGCCTGTCACTCCCCCACTACAACCACCAGCCACACACACGCGCACACACACACTTCATCAGTTCCAGGTCCTGTCAACAATACACTGTCCATAGAATCACAAACATACCAACAGTTTGACTTTGCAAAGAGGACATTATGGTGAATAGAGTTAGAATGCCTGGTTACAGGTTGTGATAGAGAAGATAGTGTTTGTGTTAAAATTGTGCAGATAGGCAGAAGGAAAGTGCATATAAAAATGAGTGTGGTTGTGTGTGCATGTCCATCTGCAGTCTGCTGGCCTTGGCACACAGAATTAAAATGCTGCTCACTTGACAGAAATCAACGGGGTCCTCAGAGGCTTCATCTCTTTCCCGCCTCCCTTTTCCGACATTACTCCCTTCTCTCTTTCTCAAAGATGAATCCTCTGCAAAATGAGCTCAAGGGAATGTGTGTTGAGGAAGAAGGAGGGAGATGAGTGGAGGAACATCACATTGTAATAGTCAGAATGAAATTAACCGCATTTTCTATAAAATCTTTCACATTAAAATAAGAGCCTGTAACTGTTTCATAGTTCTTTCTGTTGATTTTTACATAGAACAATAACAGTGACCTCTCCCACCCCATATCAACACCAGTGTTACAGCTCCTACATTCCCATCCCCCAGCCAACCTTCCCATGTTGTCTTACAGCACTAATCTTTCTGTCTTGAAGCATTTAAGAGCAGGTACAGGCAATGCACATTCAATACATGCCACCTGATGTAGAAGTAAGTGCAAAACTCCAAGTGAATGAACAAAGTTAAATAAGGTTCATTAGGAGCCATACACCGTACTCTGACTGGTAGGAAAGAGTAAATGTTTTTCAGCTTCATGTCAAGGGTCTTGAACGATATGTAAATGGGGGCTTATTCCTGTCTCAGGAGGGTTTATCAAAACATTAAAACAATGGATTCCATACATTTAAGAATTTCTGCTGTCAGCTGCTGAGTGTGATTTTGTCTAGCATCAACGGGTCAACAGGTTGGAGAAATTTTTGTGGAGCCACATCATTCCAAGATGGTAACTTTTACTGGTGGTGTTACAGTAGGCCTACATATTTGGAGTGGTTCATTCATTGGTGAAATCGGATGCAAGCAATCAGCCCATAGATCTTTCTAAATTAGCTGAACCAATTTTATTAGTGTTCATATTGGATTTTATGGCTTTGCAACCTTTTGGGCAGTGGGAGATATTACTGGTCTCAGAAAGTCCTGTTTTTCTTGGTCTTGGAATCACAACCACAAGGATCAGATGAATGTTTATTGATTCGGTTGTTTGTAATTAAAGTTTAAATGACATGATGTGAGCATAGCATTAAAGCCAATATCTGAGGGATATCTAGGCAACAACACAACTGTATCAAATTTCATACCTTTGGGGACCTTAAATGTTTTTTGAATCATTTCATTTAAACAAATCATGGGAACATTTGGTCTCCAGACTCAGAAGTAAGGACATCTGAAACCAATTTATTGACAACTAGTAATGTCATTGTCATATTCCTCACTGCATAGGCTTTCTTGACATCACCTTCACTGTGTATATAATAAAAAAGAGAAATGACAGAAATCTGCCCTTACCATTTTTCTCATCTGTCTAAATCTTGCTTTCATTGCTTTATTTCTTCTAGGGACCATTGTGTGTTCATAAACTGAGGGAGACAGGAGAATTAAAGAACAGAAACGTTCCTCCCACCTTCACAGGTCAATCCAGATGAATACAGATTCCTATATCTGCACACATATGACACAAACACATGCAGCCACACAGCTTACTGTAAATGTACAGCAGAATAAAAATGATTTTAGCAGGTGAACGACATTTTAAATCAGATGTAATGAAACTAATCTGACCTCACTTCTGACACAGATCTAATCTCAAATTGTTTCAATTTCTAGAAAAAAATGTCAAACTCAAATCACACATACAGTATCACAGATGCTCCCTCTGAAATCTCAGTGAAGTTTTGCGTTGTTTAGACAATAAACATTGTTTATTCATTTATCTATCTTTTCTCTTTTTTCTTCTCCACCCTCTACCCGCCTTCTGTCTCTTCTACCTCCTCTCTATGGGCTATCCGTGAAGCGTTCAAGTGCTCTGACGACATGCACCGCTGAATTCTCAACATCTTGTCTCGTCACGGCATACTCGGTACACGCAAAATGTGTTGTAGAATGTCTTTTATATTGAATAACACACTATACTCTTAGAAGACTTCACTACAATACAAAAATCACCTTTTTTGGTGATTCAGACTGAGAAAAGCTTGTATCTTTGTATCTCAATAGGATTGACCTTCTCTATCCGACAAAAGACAATCGCACGCTGTCTCATTCTCCAGCAGGACAGATAGTTGAATTCAGGAGTGAGAGACTGAGGGAGTGAGCAGGTGGTGAGTGGTCAGGGCAAGGACCAGTCACCGACCCCATCCATACAACTGTGAGAGGATAAGGGTTAATTAACAGCAGACTTTAAACGTCTCTTATGAATGATTCATGGCTTCCGGGTCTATAACCAGTATTTAAAACACGTGGACAGAGCTGGAGCGGACATGAATTATTCAGGTCCTATGGCTCTATATTTCACTTCCACTGAGCAAAGACGGAGCTGAATTTCAGTCTGTAAACATGTACTGTAGCTAGCCTGTTGATAAAGAATAAACAATTAATGTGTTGCCATGCTACATTTGATAGCAAAATCCGACAAATGATATGGCAATTTCCTGAAATGAAGCAAATGTGATGTGCAATCATTATTTGGCAATAAGTGAAGAAGACACAGAGAGACGCAAGAGACAAAGAGAAATGTTGGAAGACAGCCAGTGAAAAAAAATGATGAACAGAAAACGAAAGTGAGTAAGTTTGGTCAGATGAGATTTACCGTCTTGGCTGTGAATGCAACAAATAATAACTCACCAGCTATGCAGCTTCAATATATCCTTAAAATCCATGGCTGTCTTTGTGCTTTTTCAACACATTATTTAGCTCCCTCCTTAGATAAACTGAGCCTCAGCTTGCAGAAAGATATAAGGATTCAACAAAAATGTAGGCTTTGTACAAAGTCATGTTAGGTACAACAGTGACAAAGAGGTCTGTGGGAGGTGGGGGTAGAGGGGGGCCTCAACTTCTTTCTTGAAGTTGAACTTCCATCTCCCACCTTCCTTGGGTCTCGTTTGTGCTCTGTATACCCGACACCAGTGCAGACCTCTGTTTGTATCTCCTCATTTATACTTGTCCAGAGTTACACCCCATTGATGCAGCTGTGTAAGGTTGGGCCCACACTAAAGGATTTTATGATCTTAACCAATTTAAAAAATGTGAGAGACCTGGAGGTGAGCTGGAAATGAAGTTGTATTATTGAAATGAGGAGGTTAGTGCAAGCTAATGCTACAAGCTAATGTTAACGTCTGGTTGTGAGGCTTCCCAGTCACCTTGCTGTCATTGGCTGTTGTCTCATCAGGATTAAGTCACTGTTGCCCCCACACTACAGGATTCCAAGTCATAAATATCAAACATGCTTGATACTTAAGCCAGCCCCACATTATAGGATAATTAGCCCGATTTGCCCATCCTGACAACCACTTGATGTGAGGCTGCTCAGAAGTGATTTTCAGGCCAATTGAGTGTGAGGTTTTGAAAGACCTAATCGTTATGCCTCTGACGGGATTGGAGGGCCCCGATCCTGAATCATAAGTATCAAGCATTCAATAGAATATCCACTCATGTTAGTATTTTAGGCCCAGAGCAAGAGGTTGTAATATATGAAGGGAGAAGGTCCATGCTAGGACGTGGCTGCGGTGGATGGTGTGTCAAGCAAACATCATATTTTGCAACAGGGAACAGAGTATGCCTCCGGTGGGTAATGAAGTGTTTTTAATCAGCGAGTGTTTAAATCCAAGCCACTATATTTTCCAAACCCTAACCACATTGTTTTTGTGTACTGATGCAAGTGGGCTAATACTGTTCTGTAATGAAACCCATGAGCATCTTATACAGTACAAAGGCACCCTTTAGCATCAGTATGAAATGCAAACAGTACTTGACAAAACATCAACATTTGACTCCCTGGGAATGACAATATGTTGTTTATCTGTGTATCCATTTTAATGTTTTATCCATCTGTGTGCATTGTATTAAGCACTTTGAATTGCCTTTGTGTATGAAAATGTGCTATATAAATAAACTTGCCTTGCCTTCCCGTCGGGCGAGTGGACATTCAAAGATAAAGCATCATCAGCATTTTCAATAAGGGCATCAATTAATCTATTAAACATGCATCAGCAAATTACAATCCACAGTAAAATGTGCCATTAGAGAGGTAATAAAAATGTCGTATGAACAGCTGGCATTCTCCACTGAACAACTGAAAAGATCAATAATCAGTCAGTAACTTGCAGGAGCTGTTCATCAATAAAGTACATGTAAAACACAGTTAAGCTGAGGGTACTGCAAAAACTCTCTGCAATAAAATCAGAATAACTAAAGCTGTGTCTATACCTTTTATTATTTACTCAGTATGACAGAGAATGGCAGAGTTTTGGTACAAAAGATAACCCAAGCATAAGCTAAATAAAACATTATTAACCACATGATTAAAACAAATGAGGCCACTGCACTTGTGGTTTGTGGAGTGGACACGGGAATATGAGCAAGAGCTAAAGGTGAAGATTGAAAAGAGAGCAAATGGGTGAGACTGCGTGGGAGGAAAACAGAAATAGTGCAAAGGGTAGATTTGTTGCTGCAACTGTGTCCAGCAGCAAAGACAGGTGAAGGCTTCAGATTAATGTCAGAGATAAATCAGTATGACAAAGACACAATACGAGATGAGGGACCTTTCACAGTTAAATTACACATTTAAGTCTATTGAGGGACATGGATGATCAGTTGGCCTGATTATATGATGTGGACTCTTATTTATAAACTGAGAAACTGCTTGAGACTGTGTGTCTACATGAAGTCATGTCTGGATTTTGGAATGATCATCAGAGGATGGGAGAAAATATTTATCAGTTTTAATTAACAATATCTTGCTCTTTGTCACAGAACAGAAAATGCTGAACTTAAATGCACAACTCAGACACCAAGTTTCACAGTTCACCTTTATTCAGATGCAGGTGGGGAATGGCAATGGGCAAAGTCAGCAGGCAAGTGGAGTTCAGCAACAGGCAGGCAAGAACACTGACTAGGCCAAGACCAAAATCAGGATGAGTAGGTAGGTTGTAAAAAATGACAAACAGGGCAGGAAAGGCATTAAGACAATCTAGCAGAAGACAAATGGAAGTGGGCTGGTATTGATATTGAAGAGCTAATGAGAAAATAGGGAACAGGTATGCAGGTGCAGGTGGATGTGGGGAATCAGGGGACAGGGAAAGGTAGGAATGACGGGGATCTAGGAGGTGGCTGCAGTGGATGGCGGGATCCATTCACTATCCCAAAACAACAGGATAGTGAATGGAAAGGCAAAGCAAGCAGAGAATGACTGACTGACTGTGCTCCTCTGCACTGTCACCTTCCCAGTTGACTAGGTTATGAAGAGCTCTCAGACTGTATCCTAGTAAAGATATAGTTTTATTAATTTCAAGTTAAATAAAAATGTCCGTTTTTTCAGACGACGTCATGGGTTATTTTGACTTGAAGTCTTTTGATTTGAAATAATGAGTTAAATAGATGTGTTGCTGAGATTTTAACTCAACTCATTAAAATGAGTTTCTGAAGAAATATAATCAGCATGTACACATCCTGTTTGAGAGCTAAAACTTTCCAGAGACTTCTTTATTTTGTAATCTAATAACACCATAGAGGATTGTGTAACACAAACTTCCATTTTAATTTTTAAAATACTGACTCAAATAATGTACTAACATTTGATCAATTAATTGATTTGTTTTATTTGCATATGTTCATTTTTCTTCCTGATTATAATTTGTGTCTGACACTGTATATATAAAACCCAATACCCAGCTGATGCATAGCCTGCAGGTGTATTTTTATATGTGTTGAGAATGTAGAGGCCAATTAAAGCAAGATAAGGCAATGTGTGTAACATGGTATATGTAGGCTGTAGGCCATATTGCAGCATACAGGAACCTGTTTTAATGAGGCAAGTCAAATTAGGATTACATGAACAGCTTATGTTTCATTGTAGACCACACAAAACTTTAGTAAGAATACTGTATGTGGGTGTGTATGTGTGTGGATTAGAGAGCATTGTCCAGTATATCAGACAGCGCCTGTCATGTTCATGTCGCAGCATCAGGGTATAGGAGGTGTTCTTGTCTCTGAGTGATGCAATGGCATGAACAGCATGGTTTAAGAGCTAAAAGAAGGTCATTGATGTCTCGCTTCACTATCTCTCCCTCCTTTTCTCTCTTCTCTCTGTTGCCCCTGTCACTCCTACTGGATGATCCCTCACTCTCTCTTCCACCCCAGCTGTCTTTCTGTCCTTTGTCATGGGTTGCTGTGTTCATTTTGTTTTTCTGTTTTTTTTTCTTACTACATTCCGCTCCATGCTAAACTACATTTCTCTGAAATGCTTTAATTTGTGTTAAAGTCACATTCCTCTGTCCCTGTAAACTGTGAAAGTAGGAATTGTGTAATATCTATGGTGCAGTGCATGAAAAGGATTCGAGTCCAGTGCTGGCTTCTAACTCAAACAAGTTTGGAGCCACTGGAAAGGGTTGGCAGATCCATCACCTGTCATCATTTAGAGAGGCCATGACCTCAGAGCAGCAAGAGGAACACCGCTGCTAAATTATTCACACCTTCTTTTTTTTCTTTTTTCTTTTGTTTTGTGGGACACAGGGGGTGTGGGGTAGTTGTCCGGGCAATTTGCTGGGTTTAAATGAACTGTTGACTGTTTTCAGAGCTGTTTCATATCTACCGTGACAAGGCTGTGTGCCCTGACAGCTTCTTGCAAATGAATGTCAGATTAAATTCCACCTTATCATCTCTGGACATCTTATTACAAATATCTATATCTATGTAGCATAGCTGGTAACAAGATTGGGGGTTCAATTGACTTATCTGAAATGAGCTGGGAATTCTATGTACTGAACACAAATGTGACCCTGTAAAAGTTTGCCCTAGACAAGATGGGTTGTGGCGACGCTGTAGTTGTGGTGGTGTGCTGTGTTGAGCTGGACAGAAGTCATAGCATCATATGTACTACTGCATATACAGTATGTTTTAGTTCATTTCCTGTTCCCCGTGTTAGTCTTGTTACTTACAAAATGTAATATATTACTCATTACTCGTTAATCTTTTCAAAAATTTGTTTATTATATTGTTTTTCCATTACACACTGATTAATTTTTTTAACGCGAGGGCCTGCTGGTGCCTGTGACCAGCTATAAGCCAAGGATCTTGTCTGAAAGGTGGAGAGTCAGTAGTGGAAATGGGCAACATTTTATCCACCACATATCCAGCCACACGCTTTAATTCTTTGTTGCTTGTTGTAGCTGGCTGTTGATGATTAAAATCCAGTATTGGTTGTTTAGCCAAAGAAGGGCTACAGCCATCCTCTGCAGCTGCAGAGGGCTCATCTTTGTTGGGGTGTATCTAAAAAAAAAATCTTTGTGCATACCTTTTTTAAATTAAAAAATTTAAATGTAGAGAATTGAGACCACCTAATATATTGTACTTCACAGTTTTAATAGCTGTAATAGTAAATGAATAATAATGTTCAAATGATTTCTTGCCAGGATAATAAAACTTCAGTGTTTTCCCTATAAACCAAAAGACTTACCCAACAATTCTTATTGTAAATTGTCAGCAACAACTGACTTGTTTACATAAAAATGTCAGTTTTAATATATGAAATTTACAATATTGTCTTTCTGATTCATGTGTGCCTTGTTCTCCTGGTACACTCTGTGTTTCCCATGTTGGAGACATTCAGAAAACAGATTTCCTGGTGGGAGCAGCAGGTTGTTCGGATAGAAGGGAGCTTTAATTAATGTTCAGTGTGGGGTGGAGGATTTCTGACACAGTTTCCCAGTAGGGACTCAGTAGCTACTTTTGATTCATGACTAACGAACTGTACATGGCACTCTCATTCTCCGTTTTGTTTCCACGCAAAATTTCTTTCAACTTTCCAACAAGTCACTGTATCTGCAATGTAACTGGTACCTTTTGCACACTGTGTTAGTCATGCTTTCAAATTTAACATCAGCCAAACTACAAACTTTTGACACCATCACAAACATAACTGATGCATCTGTAGATGAGAAAGAGGAGGGAAGTAAATAAAAGTGGCTTTTAGCTATGATGCTGAGTATTTTTTTAATATTGTCAAACAAAATGATCTAATTACAGAGTACCAATACGGAAATAAATTTGAGTGATAAATCATTATTTACCAATGTGAGAGAGCTTACTTAACCTTGGAGCGCTGGCAGAATTAAAACGTGGATTTCAGGGGGGAAACCCACTCAGTATGCTTGACCATGCTGTGGAAAGGAGAGCAAGACATGAGTGCAAGAGGGAGGGGGGAAAAGGAAAGCAAGAGCTGAAGATGGAGATGCAAGTAAAAACGGCAGGAAAGGGAACAGGTGCAGAGAACAGGACAACAGACAAAAAGACGGCAAATTGAGATACGAGTGTTGTGCAGAAAATCTATGGAGAAGTAAGTCAGGAGATAAAGGGATGAGCTGGAATCAGGGGCTGGGAGGTAAGGGACAGGTAGAGGAGGGAGAGTGTGCTTTGGAGAGGAGGAGAGAAGGAGGGGAGGCAGGGTGTGGAGAGCACAAGACAGATGACAAATTGTGATTAATAGATGGGGTCCGGGGCAGCAGTGTGGACCGCAACTCATTAATAGAGAGAATTAGAGAGGCTGTGCAACTCAATCTGCTCACTGTCACTCGCAATCAAGGACCATAATAAGATCTGTACACAGACAGAGGTAGATGTGCGAGAGGACAGGTTTTTCTGTCCATACACATTTTTGTCCCCCTGCACTCACAAATGTTAACAGCTGCATTAACTCTGACCCGTCCTTATCTAACACTCAACCCTGACCAAATCCTACAACCCCAAATGAGAAAAGGTTTAATTTTAATTCTTCATACCGTCCCAGCTTTTTTGATTTGGGGTTGTATTCAATCATGAAATTAATTTCCACTGCTATGTCAATAATACTTTGCACTATGTGCCTGTTAAAGAGCAGATGACTCTTCTTAAATTCTTACATTAGAGGCCTGCTTGCCTGCTGTGAAAAACTGGATGCCACATAATTGCCTGCCCCTAAATTCAGATAAAAGTGAGATGCTGGTCACTGGCACACAAGCCTGCCAAAAAAACTTCATATGGTTAAGAACATTGCAGCCAACATTCTAAGTAAATCTAGAAAATTTACACAAATGTGAGATTCCTGTTTTGTTCAGTCCTTATTCACGTCATATCAGACCTCTCTCCCTCCCCAGGCTTGTGATATTGGGCTATAAGTCATTTTCGACTTGACACATACAAACAGATTTTCTCATAGATACTGTATCTGTACAGCTGCCATGCAAAAACGTCCTCCAAAGTAAAGAAAAAGCTAGGTCGGTGTCAAAACAGCATAACTTTTGGTGAGATTGTTTTGTTTACTGCTTCTATAAGGTTAGGAATTAACCTTCAGTTTGAGCTTGGAGACTGTATATAAATAAAAATGTAACAAGCAAGTTACGCATGATGCGGATGGCAACGAGTAAGCAGTCATGCTGGCAATATCGAGTTATTTGTTCATCTGCAGTGGGTCTTCACTGCAGTTTTGTAATAACAATGTCACTTTACTTCCACCTTTTCCCTGACACACAAGAGGTCACAAAGACGTTCATGTACCCATAGGCCATATGAAAAAA
This sequence comes from Monopterus albus, assembly GCF_001952655.1. Taxonomy (NCBI): domain Eukaryota; kingdom Metazoa; phylum Chordata; class Actinopteri; order Synbranchiformes; family Synbranchidae; genus Monopterus; species Monopterus albus. The sequence continues at coordinate 161,933 of NW_018127898.1, read as the reverse complement.
TCACCAATGTTATTAGTTTGAGGATAGTCCTGCCATGCCATGCAGAAAAATTGAAATCACCCTTTCCACTGCATAGAAGTACATGCACACTAAACAATTGCATATTACTGCATACAGTGCCAGTGTGGTGCTATGACCCCTACATTTCCATTACCCTCACTGCCTCTTCCTCTCCATCCTTCTCAGGATCTTGCTCTCTCCTTCTCAGTCGCTCTCTGACCTATGAGATTGCAGGTCAGGTTAAGCCCTTTCCACAACCATCTGTGCTGATAGCACCTCTGCCTTGAATGAGCTGGATAATACCATGGTAACCTCTCTGATCACATGCCGACTCTGTGCTCATGCCCTGATTGGTTTCACTGATGGTTTTAAAGAGAAAGAATGACTATCCTGCTAATAAATCACCTCTGTCCAGCCTCATCTATTTTGTCGTGCAGCTGTCCGGAAACTCTGAGTCTATCAGCTGTAATGAGTCATTCCAACACAGAGAACCTGGTTTTAATGACCATAAATCCACTGTAACACAGTAGCCTATTGACCTACAGACACCTGAACTCAACCTACTGTGTTGGGAAGCACCAGGAAGCAAATTCCCGCTATCTTCAGAAGTGCTTTTATAGGGTAATACATAACATTGCACAGACATTTAAGACAAGTTATGATATTTGGGATTAATCTTTAGTTGATGTAACCTTTTTATACATAACCATAATTTAATGATTGATGTTATGCATCCAACTGTTATGACAATTGAGCTTCATCTAGTGAGAAAGACTGAAAGCTCTAGAAACAGTTTGCACATGAACACATGTTGTTGGGTTGGGCAGCACTTTGTGGTCCAAGGGCTTAACACCACTTAAGGTTACTCTGAGGATTCCCTTTGATCCATATTATTCATATATGCTGTTGTATCTTTCCATTGTTTTTGAACATTTCATTTATTTCATTTTAAAATATCTCATCCTTTAGTCCATAAGCATTTCCAAATCACTGTAGTTAAGCTTTGTACTAAAGAGAGATACTTCATATATAATAGGAAAACAACTAAATAATAAAAGTTGTGAAAAAAAGAAGAAAGGGAAACAAAGACAAACAATCTTACATAAGGAGAAATAGTGATTTTAATTCTTTTTCTTTGCATTGAAAGTTTTACTGTTGTTATTTCTTTGGATGTTCTGTGTCTGTAATTCATCTGCCTGTCCTCTGCTTTTTTCTTGTACCACATGAAGGGTCTTAGAGGATATTCTGTGTTTTACCTTTGAGGTAAATGTGTGGTTTTGGTTTTGACTTCAAGGCAATTTTTAATGATGACTTATTATACAAACATAACATGTTTTACTCACCAACAGTAGATAAATATGTTTTTGTTACAAGCAGCCATCGTGTGCTCCAGCACTTGACTTCAGTTTTTTTCTGGGCTCAGTCTGGCTTATTGACAGAGTTGGGTCAGTGGACCTTTGTGTTAACAGACAACAGCCACGTCCCGCTGAGACTTAACCTCGCAACCCTCTGAGCTTTGGTCCTTCCAGACCAATGTTACTGTAACACCTTTATATTAATCATAACTCCACAGCTCAGCCACCTGAAGGTCAGAAAAGGGAAGGATGGATATCAGAGTCAAGGGCAACAGAGAAGATGTTACATGTTATATTTTGTTCATTCAAAAAAGATGATCATGCATTTGCTTTCTGTAAACCCGAGCTTTAATTAAACGCAGGAGAGGCTGATATAGTACAGACAAGAACATGATATCATATATCACTAGGAAACAGAGATATCGACGCTTCACAACTTATATATTCATTGACTTAGTTAATATTTCATAGGGCTCTAAAAAACTTATTCTCTCTAAATGATCTTCCCTTCTTGGCAAAAATAATTTAAATGCACGGAGCCTCTGAGTGTCTCACCAGTGTGTCAGAGCCCACATGCAAATTATAGGTGTATGTGTGCACATATGTATGCATGTAGGTATTCACACACATGCCATAAATGCACACAAAGAAGCACAACAGGCAGGAAAATACTGTAAAAACACACACTCATAAATACAGAAAATTCTTTATTCTTTTTGATTTGACTATTTTGTAAAATGTTGAGACCACACATTTCCCCACTTTCTGACAAGCATGTAGTTATTTTCTATCTCCAAATGCAAATGTGACTAGAGGCTTGGCATCTGCCTGAGGGCTCAGTCGGCTGACAGTATGCATCCTGGGGAGTGATCTATTGATCCATATTCAATATCTGCTGCACTCTCCTGCTCAGTAAAGTTGGCAGATGAATAAATAAGGAGCAGAACTGGCAGTACATACAAGTACACTTAAGCCTTACAGAACTGGGGGCTGCCTAAATGGTTTCACCCATCTGTTTTTTTGTGTAAGTGCACAGACCATTATTTTTTGATAAAATGTAAACAAAGTGAATAATATTGGACCAGCTGTATTTCAGGACAGATGCGTTTTACAGACTGTAATGTCACGTATGTTTCTAATGCTGACAAAAAAGACAGTGAACATAATCAATTATGTGAGTAAGGCCTGTCCTATTACAGGCATGCACACCCCCAAATTTAACAGCATACAAACAAGGTCCAATTTGAGAATTAATTAGGCCAATTTACGACTGCTGTAAGTGTAAAGTCAGAGAGAGAGAGAAAGGAAAGTAAGAGGGCAGGAGCGGGGCTCAGCAGCAATACATCTTTCATCTCTAACGAGGTCTGAAAGCTACAGAAACACAGACACTGACAACAAACCCCGAGAACACCAGTGTTCTCCTTTCACTTTATCTTTTCACTTCGCCTTCCTGCATGATGTGTGTCAGTCTCACAGCTGTAGCCCACGTTTTGTGCTCACGCACTCAAGACTCCTCACACCTACTGTGCTCCCAAACACAGCTCCACAAGGAGCTACGTCTTTTTCCTACTTGAAAATAATGTTTAACTGGGGGGGTGGGGGATGGGGATGATCCCCAAATTACAGTAACTGGCACGCGTAATGTCAAATAAGGATGCTCCACATCCACCAAAGAGCATCACAGCTTCACTATGAATATTATTACTGTTAGGTTTTTGCCTGTGCAACGGAAACTGACAACCTTTGATTAAACCATTAAACAAATGTAGTCATTTGATTTAGAGAATAGGTCACACGCGGGATGGGACTGTGGATGTGACCGTGCGCGCGCGTTGCGGAGGGAGGGCGGGGGAGCATTAGTAGGCAGATGCTGAGGAGACGAGCAGGACGGCAAATACAACAAGTGAGCGAACTGTTGCTCCGCACGGCGAAAGTCTGTAAAAGTAACTCGTCAGAATATGTAATTTTATTTTGAAGGAACGCTCCTATTTTTATCCTTCATTAAACATTTTCCTCCGTGGCTGATCGGACTGCCTTGAGCCATTTTGGACTGTGCTGTTCTGCGACCGGCCCTGGATGAGATGCCGCAAGTTTAAACCATTAGAGGGACTTAGTTTGCACCGCGGCGCAACTTCACCCGATGCGACAGCGGAAGCGCTCAGTCAGTCTTTGGGGGGTTTCATTCAGGTCCTGAACCTGTTTTCCTGCGGCGTTTCCATCTGAAGCCGCAGCATGAAAAGACACTGAACACCGGGTAGAAAAGAAAGGAAGAAGGGAAGGGAAGAGAATCGGTAAGCCCATTTATTTTTGCAGGAGCTTCTCAAAAGTTTGCTTATGAAATTATTATTTTCTTTTGCTTTGATTAAATCTGGACGAGTGTTTAAAGTCTAAGAGCCAATTGTAACTAAAAAGGAATTACTCGAAATGCCTCTATAATTCTGACTAGTATTTTTGCTGTTAAAACCGTGTGTGTTTTGAACATATTGAACTTAGGCCTGTAATAATATAAACAGTTCGTTAGCTTATTATTATTACTGATATTTCTCATGTTTTTACTTTTAGATGTTTAAACAGACGTAAGACATTAAGGAAAATCCCTGTTGCCTGTCATTTTTTGTATTGTAAAGTGCTGAATACAATTTTAAGTATTAATTAATTACAAACTGAAGTGCTTTATTTGTAAAATGTCTTATACATTTTATAGTACAATTTTACATGGGTTTTAGCAAAGGGGTTTGGTTTTGATAGTCCATGACTGCTTATTTTATTTTAGAGTATCTGTGTATATTTGTTTTGTGTTCTTTTCCTTCTAGACTGCAAGATATTCAGTGATTTGCTGTGATAAAACGTTTTCTGCTTCATCCAAGCTGCCTTTAAAACAAGAGCTTCCACATTCAGTGCAGTTCAGCCTGTCCTTTCATCTGAATTTGTGTTTTTATGACCTGTAACAAATCTGTGCTTTGGAAGGAGGAGTAGACTGCTGAGATAAATCTAATCCAGGCTCCTAAAACAATATATAGAGAGAAAAGTGTACACCAATCAACAGAAAGACAAGCAAGGCGGAAGGACGAAAAGAGCAGGGGTTTTAGCAGATTCTGCTATCTTCTCTTCTCATTCCTGGACAGACAACTAAAGCGCCCTTCCCCATATGTGGTGGGTGAGATGAACTCCAGTGGGAATACTGTAGACCCCACCTGACAGCTTTCTGCCTGAGCAGCTGAAAGCATTTCACTGGAACTACCTCAACCACAGAGCTAATATATATATATATGTCATCTAAAAACCCAAGATTTCTGTGGTGATGCTCAATTTTGACAAAGACATTTAAAATATTTGTTATTTTTGGCATGCAAAGTAATGTGATGTTTGTAGACAGACACAGCGAACCATGGGAAATTGAAAAATAAAGGGATACTAAACAAATATACTGAACATCAAGAAATGGAAAAGTTTGTTTGTTTTTCTAGCACCGACTTTTGATTTTCTCCAGAACAGCCCCACGGTTTCTTTTCTCTGTCCCAAACAATTACACATTTTCCTCCTCCATCTTCTCCATCCAGTAGTTACTTTCTACCCAGAGTTCAGCCTGGCCGGTACAACCATTCCAGCTAAAGGGGAGGAGGACTTCCTCACTCTGGCCGCCTCCCGGCTCAGCCGCAAGAAACGTGTCATTGGGGCTGGAGTTGGCGTGGCCATGGTCCTGGTCCTGCTGGTGGCCATTCCCTTATTGGTCCACACTACCAAAGGGGGAGGGTCCGGAGGAGGGGGCACACATTACGAGATGCTCGGGAGCTGCAAGATGGTGTGTGACACTTTCACCCCCCCACAAGGAGAGCTTACAGCTGTATCCCCTCAGCCCCCAGACTTCCCAAACCGCAGGGGCAAACAGGGGTATAGAGGGAGCCCTGGATTGCCTGGTCCTCCAGGCCCTAAAGGGCCCCCTGGGCCACCCGGAGATCCTGGCAAGCCAGGCCTACCTGGTCCACCAGGGCCTGGACCTGGTGGCTATGGTTCATCCTTCTACAGTCCCAAAATTGCCTTCTACGCCGGCCTCCGGAAACAACACGAAGGGAGTGAAATACTGAAGTTTGATGACGTAGTGACCAATGTAGGGAACTACTACGAGCCGAGTACTGGAAAGTTCACCTGCCCGCTGCCTGGTATCTACTACTTCACATACCATGTCCTGATGAGAGGAGGTGATGGGACGAGCATGTGGGCTGACCTGAAGAAGAACGGACAGGTGAGTGTTGGTAGAGATGGGTGTGTTTGTGTGCCTGGAGTGTCTTTCTGAACTCATGATTTGAGTGTTTGACCTTTTGACGCAAACCCTCAGACGGCAGCTATTAACACGATAGCATCATTTGTTAGTGCCTTCCAAAAACTCTTTATCCTTACAGTTACAAAATTAAACCACCATGTTTAATGTTTAGTTATTAGACACAAACTCAGCTTTATTTGGTTAGCGGAAAAAAACGCCTGCTCAATTAAGGGTCAGGGGACCTTTGTTGTGATGGTTAAAAGCTTTCTGGTTTGTGTTATAATTACACCTCATGGTTACAATAATAATCACTAGGTTAAGATTAGGGAACAATTGTGGTCAAGGTAAAAAAAAAAAAAAAACAATGATCACAAAACAGGAAGCAAACAGCAGTCTCCTTGTTAAGGTTTCTTTTTCTTTGTATTTTCTTCTTTACTGTTGTCCACTGACAAAAGACACAAGTCATAACTCCCACAGCTGCTAGAGGGCATTGTCATGTTTGGGTGTTTTGGGTTTTTGCTGAATATACATGCCGCTATTTGAGAGGACAGTATCATGATAAATTAATGTACATCCTGTAATATCTGTGGCAACACCTGCATGACTTACGGTCAACAAAGGCAGCATTTGTTGCAGGGCTTTTGAACTGGATTACATTTGATTGACGCCCACTGTTTTTAGCATGGTGAATGAATAGATTCTTAACAACAGAGAGCTGGGTGTATAATGGTGAAAGTTTAGACAAAAATCATTTTTTTGACAAAAAAAGTCTAAAGTATACTGAATATACCAAAAAGAATAAAAATGCTGAGAATTAAAATAAAATGACTCATGATGTATCTCTACTCTTGTATAGAGAAGAACTGTAAACCCTCTGTTTAATAATACAGTTTAATCAGAAAATATGAGGACAAAGAAGAAGAAATGGAGGCAGAATGAATGTAGAAACACTGGTGGACTAAGTACTGACTTACATAAAAAACTAAAACTGTAATTAATTATACAACTTGCAAACAAGAGAGTGAGAGTGAGTGAGAGAGAGTGACAGCCAAGCGATCAAGAGGATAACAATCCCCAGGTCTCGGTGGAACAAAGCCAAAATTCAACAGCTGGCTACTGTCCTCTGAGGTACTCTGACTTTAACACTAATAAATAAACAAGTAACAAATGCCTGGAAAAGCCTTTAACGCTTCCATCTGGAGATCCGCGACAAGCTTGAAGTACTAAGCCCCTCACTCTGATTCTGACAAGTGTGCTGCACAGTAGAAGAGTGACGTCCTGGGGATTTATGAACAAAGAAAAACATGTTTGCATTATTACCAACCAAGTCAAACTGCGTTGACTGTTTGATGGTACAGTTGTGGTTTCTCTACACTTAATTTACACAGAACATGAACTGACAGCAATGTGTTACTGAACAGATCATCACCCTGCTGGGCTGCTGCTCAGTGGCAGGCTTCAGTGACTCTCTATCTTAAAAGACCTTTAATACAGTAAGTGGGCCAGTAAGAATACAGCTGAATAGTTGGACAGTTTGGCAATTTATTTTAACTAATCCTATATGAAAAAAGATTCAGTTGAATTTGTTCCATGTTGTGTGATTATGAAAAATTGACATTAGCCTACTTCTGAGATTTATTTATTTATTTTCATTTTTGTTTTTAGTTGAGAGTGTGAACATAGGGAGGGAATGTAGCCTACAGCATGCAAAAGTCTCCAGCTTGAACAGAACCGTCTCGCATTTTCTTCAGCCTCTCAGTGCCCATTCCCTGCGGCTTTTGTCCTTTGCCCTTGCTAACCCTACTGCTGACATCTAGAGGGCCGTAGTACACATGAAACATTAGATGAATCCCAGTTACACTATCTGCATCCACGTTTCTCTCACTTGCGTCTTTTCTTTGCGTCTTAGTCCCACCCACATAAGATGCAAGGAAAAAAACGCGAGGACAGAGGAAAGTTTTAACTGACATAAGACATCCTTTACTCTGATCCTTCATATGGAGCGCCCAGTTACAAACTGATTTCCACAAAATTGGGCATGTCAGTCCGTAACAGACTTCCATAAAGGATACCCTTGAGCACCTGAGCACCCTTGGTTGTAGCTCCACCCAGCAGCCTCCTTGCTACTCTGGGCAGAGCTATGAGCTTTTGGATGTCCTTCAACATAGTGGCCTGGAAAGACTTCTGGGTCGAGCAGGGATCAAGCACCAAGGAAGGATAAAATAAGGGAACTGGGATTCACCTATTGTGTCAGTGCATCAGTAAGGATATGTAATTGGCCTTGTTTATTTTCCCACCATTCATTGCAATGCAACAACTCTACACTGTCAACAATGTCCCACTGTTGTCATTAGAGCTCCTATTAGTAATCAAACCCAGGATCCTTAGAGTGGTGGACTGCAGTGTTAACTCTACACCACCCGTGGACACTGGATCCATTTGTTTGTTATATCTCAAAAATCACCTGTCAACAGATTTCAGTGAAGTTTGGTAAAAAGTCAGGCCATGGGATTAAAAAAGTTGTTTTTGCTGCGGAGCTAATGCTAAACGTTTCTTAACACTGCAAAATTGCAAGGGCATTTTTAGTACTTGCACAATATTTTTCAA
>NW_018127898.1:118807-153667 GCF_001952655.1 Monopterus albus | reverse complement strand
TTGCAAAGGACCCAGACCTAAATTACAAACTAGGGCTTGATCTTTTAGTCTGTGCAAAATTGAAAAGGTTTGAAAACATCACAATCCAATCCATATCCTCAAATATAACAAAAAAACTGTTAACTTGAAAAATCACTGAAACCGTTAATTATTAAAATTGTTAATAATTAGGCAAACACATGTCTGCCACAGCTTTTCATTATATCAAATTGGTGATAAAAATATGCGTCAAAGTACACAGATGTGCCAGATTTTAGTCATGAGCAAAGAAACAAGTTAAATGTTCAGGTTTTTATTTTAACAAAGGCCTATTCACACCAAAGATGGGCACTTGTTTTTTTCAGCTCACATTTTTGGTTTGGGCCAAATTTCACAGGAATTTGTTTTGATGACTTTGACATACACTGCTGTGCTCTGAATACACATTTCATTACATTGCAGATCTTTTATGTGACTGATTGAGTCCATAGAAACAGCAATTCCCCATTTCATTGATCTGATGGGATGTACATAAATGCCAGATATAATTGGCAGACGTGGTTTGTTGCATGCCTTCACAGATATTGTCATTCATGTCTTCTCCCACTGTTAAATCTTTCATAGCCTTTAGATGAGATCTTCTCCCCTCCACCTGTGCCCCTCCTTCACACTCACACATACACACACATCTTATACTGGCTATTGACTTCATCTCCATTAATGATCTTTTCCATCAACTAAATTATTTAACCAAATTCAGCGGATCTTGCCCTCACACTTTCATTGCAACTTATGTTTTTGTCTGTGTGTGTGTGTGTGCTGTTATAGCAGAGTGAACCAGCTAGGTCAATGACAAAAACCCAGAGGATAACGTTGAAAAAGTTTGTCATTTGAAAGAATGTAAAGACATTCAGCAATACATTATTCCTCTGTTGTTATTACTATTGGATAGGTATTTTGTTCCATTATAACACGGGAAAAATTGTTACTACTACTACTAAGTAACAATATTACTCAACCGTTAGTAATTTGACATACTGAAGATCAATTACATTAATTCATTAACAGTTAACAATTCTAGCTTACTTTTTCAGTATCTATTATACTTAGCACAGCTCCTTCAGAGGTGCCTATACCCTAAATCCTTCAAATATACCTCTCTTGACCTCATTTGTTTGATCCAAAGCCAACAGTTAACTGTTTTATGTGCTAAACTATTCTGCTAAGCTAACTAACTGCTCAGAGTGGCACTGAAAACAAATGACTCCTTTAAACTTTGTTGGACGGAAGTGTGTGTGTGTGTGTGTGTGTTCTTGTACTTGTTATACAGTGCCTTGCAAAAGTATTTATACCTCTTGAATTTTTCCACATTTTGTCACATTACAACCACAAAAATAAATGTATTTTATTGGGATTTTGTGTGATAGATCAACACAAAGTATCGCATAATTGTGAAGTGGAAGGAAAATGATATATGGTGAACAGTAAGAGTATTGACTCAGGGGGGATGAATACATATGCACGCCACGCTTTTCAGATTTTTATTTGTAAAAAAATCTTGAACACCACGTATCATTTTCCTTCCACTTCACAATTATGCAATACTTTGTGTTGGTCCATCACATAAAATCCCAATAAAATACATTTAAGTCTGTGGTTGCAATGTGACAAAATGTGAAAAAGTTCAAGGGGTATGAAAACCTTTGCAAGGCACTGTATATAGTGAGAACCAAAAAAATTATTTTTTGCTACAAAGTGAGGACACTTCTGGAAAATGAGGACATTATGGCCGGTTCTCACTTTTTAGGGACTTTTTGAGTGTTAAACTTGGTTTTAGGGTTCAGGTTAGAATTAAGTTAAGTATTATTGTAAGAGTTGGGGTTAGGCATTTAGTTCTAATGATTAAGTGTTAGAGTAAGGGGCTAGGGAATACAGTATGTCCTCACAAAGACAGAAGTACAAGTGTATATGTGTGTGCAAGCATTGTCAGACTGATATGCATGGTGCTGATCAATGTCTTGTCAAAGGGAGCTGAGAATAAGACACATCCTGGGGAGAGATCACTGCAGGAACAGGCAGGGCACAGACAAGTGGGCTGACAGAAAGAGATGGATGGATAGTCACAGAAGAATGGGCAGAAGAGGAGGAGGAGAGGGAAAAGGCAACATATAATGTCCCTTATCCTTATTTAAGGGAGAGGCATGGATAAAGCTAATCAGGTCTATAACAGACAAACTTTATGGATATGAAGCAAATCAGACATCTCAGGCTCTCAGGTTGTCAGCCAATGTCCCATCTGTTAGCTAATGAAACATGCAGCTGATGTGCAAGCTTGCGCCAAGTTTGCAGAATCACTCAGTGAAAGGAATTCTCTTCAATCCTCTTGTCCCATAACTCATCAAAAGATTGGTGTTGAGGTAGATGACCTTTTCACTGGATATATAATTCACCACCAATATGTACTTTGCCCTTTACAGTGATGAGCATGGAGTGGGAGTATGAATATTTATAGCTGGTCCAATATGGGTGAATCTGAGTTGGTCAGTTGGTCAATCTGTAGCATGCACGCGCACACACGCAGATACTTAGGTTATATGTCACCAGTGTGGTAGTAGCAATTCAGTATCTCATCTGTTGACACTTGATAACCTCATTATGTGACAGTGCCCGACCTACTGGCAGACAAACCGGTGCCTTATTAAAGCCCAGTAGAGTGTTTTGAGATGTGGCTCAGCCTTAACAATGTACGGTGTAAAAGTTGTGAGGAAAAATTACATAAAAAAGGTACTTACAAAGTCTTAGCTTTCCTTATATTTTATTGCCAATGTATTATTAAAGGTGCATTAATTTTAGTGAGATTATTAATAACTGAATTAAGTGGACAACTGGCATCTTTTAGGTAGGCTCTCAAACAAAAACAGCAGCAAAGACAATGTTGTGCAAACCAATCACCTCTACAAATCACTGTCGCTTTCAGTAGCTGAAACACAAAGTTCATGCATTAATGTAAAAAACTAATAAACTATGAAATAATTAGATAATAAATACCCCACAAAAAGTTATGGTGATGACAAGCTTGAACTCAATTAGAGGAAAGAAACGTCTCGTCTCCAGTAGGTAGGTGTGATGTAGCTACTGTCAGAGATGGAAGCTGCTAATTACAGGATCTCAGACAGGGTGTCAATATGGGCCTCATGTGACAGTTCATTAAACAGTTTCAAATTTAATTTTTATGTGTGTGTTGGTAGGATAATGCATAAGCATCGCTGTGCATTGCACTGATTTAGCATCAGACACAACGGCCTAACATTATAATGGGGAACATTCAGTGATAAAGACTAAACAGCCATTCTTTGAGACAACGTTGTGTAGGCTCAACAGAAAGAATCCTTTCATATACCCATGCAGCCTGCTCTTGTTTTCTCTCCTTGCCTTTTTCTCAGACACACACACAATTTATGTGCGTGTTCATGCACACAGCCATTATTTGACTATGTTTCTGTTATAATGGTTGAAGCCATTATATTCTGTCGAGTAAAACGACTCAGCTGGTTGTTACTCTTTTGGCATGCCTTTGTTTTACTTCCCTTTTACCTCCCCATTATATCATTATTTAAACAGGATTGTGCCTGTTTTATAAACAGCAATGTTTCATAGTGTTAGACAGTGGCATGTTCACAACAATGATAAAATATATGCGCTGGATAATAAACATGTTTAAGAACTGATATGTTCAGATTAGATCAATGTTAACTTCTGACCTGTGGCACAGGTTTTATATGATGAATGAGTGTCCCTGCATATTGTGCATCCACAACAGGTCTTTGAAAAATGCACTTCAATTTGTTATGAGGCAGGCAAAAATTTGTCTTAAAGGAACATAATTTAATAATTTAACTTGTTCTGCCAATAGACTGCCCAGAGAACCCATTAAAACCCCTTTTCCACTGCCTGGTACCGGCTCAACTAATCTCAACTCAACTCACTTTATTTGTTTTTCCACCAGTCAAAAGTACCTGGTATCTGCTGCTATTTATGGTGTCACTTCTGCCGAGGTTCCAAGTGAACAGGGACGATACCAAATGGTGATGTGTAAGCACAGCAGACTAGCGATTCATCAGAAATATCACGTCATCAATGTGCGAAACATCCTGGAACAAAGAAAGTGCCGTTTTTAAAAGTAATGTTCTTTAACGCTAACTACTACTTTACTGTAGTTATTGTACAAACTAAAAACAGCCACATACAGAGAATCAAGAACAGCATACCTTCAACGTCCTCCATTGTTACTGTGTCAGTCGTTGACGATGTCATGGCAGTGAAATGCAATGTTGCTATGACAACCAGCTACAATGAGAAGGGACCATCTGCAGTGGAAAACAAACTTCCGGTACCAAAAGCAAGTTGAGTCAAGTCAAGTCGAGTTGAGTTGAGCTGGTACCAGGCAATGGAAAAGGGGCTTTATATCCAATTATGGCATCTCTTCTGCCCTCAGAGGTTTCAGTCTAGAGCTAATTAGAGACTTTTCTAATCAACATCTTGACACCTTGGGTCTTCAGTGTCATGGCAAAATATTAGCATTTAGTATGTCAATTAGGGTGTGAGTCTGCAGCACAGGGGAATGGTTATGTGTCAACCGGATTTTATAGAAACAGGATACTTCAGGCTGGTACACATGGATGGAGGCAGAGAGAACACAGAAGCTTTTATAAAAAGGGCCATCTCAGTTGCCCTTCTTCTCTCTCCCAGTTCACCTTTAGAGGTCCCTCAGGCAAGTTTAACAGACCCCAGTCTCAGTCGCCTCGCTCCGCTCTGAGAGGTCTGTACATCACTGTGAATGAATCCTGTCAGTTTTATTACCAGAGGATCAAGTCACCACTGCGAAACAAAACACAACTGAAAAAAAATAACACACTACATAGACAGCCCACATCCCCCGACCTCATTTATGCCTCTCCGTCCTCTGAAACAGGCATGCTTGATCAGTTTGTTATCCAACAGGCTCCCTCCCCATCACTCACAGTCCCCCTCAACTTTGAATTCCTTCACTCGAATCCTGTGCTTAGACTGTTAAACTGCATGCAGCTGCTGTGTGTGCCCTTATCCTAATTTCTGTTTCACATCCTCCATTTCAAGACATGTCCTCCTTTCCTCCATGGCCTCCTTGTATCGGTTTTCTCTGTGACAAAGCTCGGGCGTAAACACTATGAACATTCCGTTTGTCCATATACATAAAAGTGATGAAGATCTTTAGCTAAATAAATTTGAAATACAGTATGTCAGCCCTTAAATATGTCACACAAATCAGGGACACCCAGCTGAAAATGTTGAATTTATTGAGCATTTAACACATTTAGTGATTTCTGTGCTGTCAGTTTTCTCACTGTCTTTCACTCTCTCCCCATTTAATGTTGCCCCCTAATAAAAAGTAGAGGCAGTGTAATCTTCCCTATTGTCCCAGGGGACTTCCTTCTCCCCAGCAGCAGCAGATCAAGTCAGAACAGCGCTGGACCAACAGACAGAAATTCACTCCCTTGTCGCTATCAATCTCCGCTGCTGTTGACAATAATCCTGATTTGCCTTTCCCTCTTGTTTTCACTCCTGAAGTCCCAGCGTCTCCTGCCCACTTTAAGAAAGCAGGGTTTCACTGTGATTGTTACTGACAGCCAAATCTGCAGATTCATTTGAGTTGGTTTCTGTGTCAAAATGCTCCACAATGTTAGCAGCACATTGCATGGCACAAGAAATTACAACATTGTCCACAATGGTCAAAGACCCTAAAATTAACAAATGCACCAGTACAAAAATGTAAAGCTACTCAGTTACATGTTTAAAGTCCTATTTACAGTAAGTAAATGCACATATGCATTAGCAGCACACATATAAAAGGAATAGTTCAGTTTACTGTCTATTTTTATGTTATATTACTGTACATTCAATAAAGTAAATACAAATATATTTTAAGTAAACTTAAAAGGTAAAAGTGTAATGATACTGATAATAACTTTTACATAGTTTTCTTTCTTTTTTTAGATCAACCAGGGTTTACAATAATTGCGCTCAAAGTATCAGTCAAATAATGCATTCTGCAGACAAATATCTTTTTGGTTAAGGTGGAGCTCAATCTGTTTCAACATATGCTTTTTTATGCCAAATCTTAATCTGAAATGTTACTTTTAACTACAGCTGTAAAATAAAAGTAATGGAGTAATACATATAATCTGTCACTTTGAAATGTACTGAAGTGGAGTAGACATATAATGTAGAATGGCAATAAATTATATATCACAAAACTGTACTTTTACTACAGTGTTAGCTACACTGGTAAAGTAAAACATACTTAGTTACTTTCTACCACTGATGATCTGTTTTACAATACTCAAATAATATATTCTTTATGCAAATTCCAGCAGTATTTGTTTGATATTTAATATGAATTGTTTATTTATTCCCTCTAAGTTATGTGTAGATCTTTCTCAATTATATTGATAATTGCTATCATAATAGTTTAAATGTCACCCTCTTAAAAATATGCACATAAGCTGTATAAAATAGGGAATGTGCCCACTGGGTTACTGTATATGTAATGCAGCTGAATTAATCATAAATATAAGACATTAAATGTCAGCATCTCCACTGTATGAGTCAAGGCTAAGTAAACCTATGCATCTCATAAGGGACTCAACCATAAAAAGCCATAAATAACATTATGTCCTTTTGGCAGGTGATTATAATTAGCTGATGTTCATATTTAAAAGGCCATCTCAATGAGTTGGTGAATATCACTGCTGTGGCTTCTGTTATGACCCTTCGACCTGGACTATTCAGGCTGGGAGAACTCAGCAGTAATCAGGTATTATAAAAAGAAGCCTTGTAATACTGTTGTCCATGCACATATAATTAAACAAATTCTAATTGGAATTTTTTTACTGTACTTGTAGCAGGTTCTAGCAGCTTGTCAGCTCCGTAACTAAGCTGAAAGTACTGTTAGGTGAATCCTGCCGTTCATCCATGTAGACAGATGTTGGATATACAAGATGTCAGAATCTCTTTATGGTTATATTTTTCTTAAAACCTATTTGGTCTTCCCAGGGGAGCTGTTCCGTCCCTTCAGAGCAAAGCAGCCTAACATTATAAAATAACAAAATGTCTTATATGCTCTGTGGTTTTTCTCAGATGTTCACTTGAGATTTGTAAAAACAAAGAGGAAAGAGAGCTGCTCTTGTAGAGATGTAGAGAGACAGCTTGCTGTGTGTGTGTAGGATCTTATGCTGACCTCCTGCTAGTATTTTATGGGCCTATTTGACCACTGTAGCCTATCCTGTGCCCCCATTTATTGTGATTGTATGGAGGTATTGAGGAGTTGGACCTATTAGTCGGGGAGCTGCCATGGCTGTCCAACTACCAATTACCATAGCCTGCAGCCGTGTATAGCCTGCCCTGATGCATCTGGAGGTAGGGAGGGGTGAGGGATGGTGCAAGGAGGGAAGGAAAAGGAGGCAGGAGGGGGGTTGGGGGTAGGGAGGTCCTCAGGAGGCCTGCCACAGCAGCATGCCGTTAATCAATCCGATTTAGACCGGACAGGGACACACTTAGCCACTGCTCCCGCCGATACACCCATGGTAGGGGAGAGAAAATGTGTGCGTGACCTGCATCTCACTGGAGTGTAAGGACACAAAAAGATGGATAGATGGGTCCAATGAAGAGATGGAGATGGGGTGGTGAATGGGAAAAGAATGATGGAAGGGGCGTGAGGCGTGGAGGGAGAGACAACAATTAATGGAGTGATGTGAGTTGAATAAAAACAAAGAAAATATATTGATTCATTTCTATCTTAAGGGGCGGAATAGAAATGTTCACTTCTACATGGAAGAAATACAAAGAAATACAGAGTTAAATTGATGGAATGTGCAAAAAAGCTCATTACTGGGTGGATAATGAGGAGCAATGGGTAGTTTAGTTGTATTTGATTTGATTTTAATGATCACAAGGGAGTCAGGGAGGCTTGATGACTGGTAGAGATGATGGACCATATCCTTAGTCAGATCCAGAACCAGAGCGGGAAGCAAGGATGGAGTGAGAGTATTATATTTGCATTCATTAATATGTATGCTCTTGTGTACTTTATTTTCCCCCATTAACTGGTCTGTCTGCTTGAATAGTTGGTTACTTACCCAATGAGTGCAATTTATTATAAGGAGATTTGCTTACTGGATACGGTAACAACGTGGGCCTGAAATAACAGAAACAATTAACAACATGCTCTCCATCCCTACAGTTGTTGGGGTGTAAGTAATTTTGAGGCTTCATTTGTCTCAATCTTTCATTGTGCTTTTTTCAGTGTTAAGCATTTAATACACAATGATTTTTTTCCATTTTAAATATATTTTAGTTTATTTTATACAGCTTCAGCTTCTGTTTCTTTGGAATTGGTGGTGTGATTTTCAGCTGCAAGTGGCAGCTGTTTTTTTTAAACGCTTGAGCAACCCAGAGACTAGTGAACATTCTTTAAGAGATAGTCAAGACCATTAGATTCATGAGGTGGACAGAAACATGACTACATGTTAGTGCTAATGTTGCTAATGCTCCTCTGTATCTGCTGCTAAGGGCAATGACAACTGTATGCTCAGACCTAAAGGCTCTTTATCCACTGTAAGCATGGGGCACTTACAGCTTTGCAAAACTCAATGTCTATATAGTCACAAATTACTCGAGGCAATAATGGCCACTAGATAAATTTTGCTAAAAACTGGTGAGTATATGATGTTGACAAACAGTGTTAAAAGTTATCTTGCAATAAACAAGTGTCCATATATCTGTACGTCTCTGTGTGCTCATTCATTGCATTTGCTGTAATTGCATGACAAATTAATTGATGTCTTCCCTGATACCATCCACACAGTCTGTCACTCACAGACTCTTCTCTGCAACAGGTGGATCAGCTGTGAGAGCAACAATCCTCTGTAAAAAATGATATTGGCCAGGAATGGTTATGCTCATAGATGGAGGTTTGAGGTCAAAGTTCAGTGCACATCTCATTTAGCTACTGAGGTCAAAGTTCACTGCACATCTCATTTAGCTACCCAGTGGCCAGGAAGGCATTTGTACTGATGACATTACAACAAGATCACAAAAATAAACTGGAAATAAAATAGCGCTGGTTACATCCAGATAAAGTGAAGATACCGGTTGCAGGTGTAAAATTAAACAATGGACTTTGTCACTACAGACTGTTTTCACGTTTCTCTGCTGAAGGAGGTAGTTGTGTGTATGCTCCCCTGAAATTGAGTTTCCTACATACAGAGGCAAACTAAATGTATGACGCCACAAACCTGAAATCCCTACAGATGATTTCAGGATGGGGTTGAGAAACATGAAACCATTGGTCGCAGACCTGAACCAGCTTTTTATTTACCAGCAGTGGGAGCAAAATCTTTAACTGTGCACAGTTTTTGGATGTAAACTGGATCCTGGAGCTTCTTTCCACTATTTACATCTTTACTATCATTAGTTTAAATGAGACATGCCAATGTTGGAGTATTACATTTGACTCCCTGAGTGTGAACAGTTACCCTGCTCCTAATAACTCGTGTCTCAGTACATTACGTTTTAAATCAACTGAGAAAATAAAGAAATATTGACACACTAGCAAACTCTTAGCCACTCTAAATACATTTGTCCATTTGACTTAATATGACAAGGTGAAAACATGCAGCAGAACTGTCTTTATAAAACTACTATGACTATGTTAGCCACTATATACAAACTAATACAAGATGCTAACCACAGTCACCAGACACCTGCTAATCAGTGATTCTAGTGAACAACAGTCTTCTGATCAAAATGAGGATCAGATAAGTTATATTTTTTACATGTTAATATTTTTATTTACATATTTGAAGTTACATAGTTGTATATATATATATATTTTTTTATATAATTACTTATTAGCTTTGAGATGCCACCAATGAGCCACAGTGCTCCAACACAGGCCACAAAAATTCTGCAAACCACACTCATGACATTAATTACCTTCTTTCTCTGTAACCTTTTTTATGCATGTAATGATTTTTTCCATTATTGAAATCTATGAACATATTTCTTGTCTCCATCTCAGGTGAGGGCCAGCGCCATTGCTCAAGATGCAGATCAGAACTACGACTATGCCTCCAACAGTGTCATCCTGCACTTGGATGTGGGGGATGAAGTGTGTGTGCAGCTGGATGGGGGCAAAGTTCACGGGGGAAACACTAACAAATACAGCACCTTCTCCGGCTTCCTCATCTACCCCGATTGACAGTATACTCCCATTTCTATACTCTCTCTGTCACCAAGCAAAAAGTTCCCTCTCCTTTCTGCATCTAACATGCCATGCTTCCATCATGTAATTTATCATTTCAGTGCTTGTCAGTACACAAATCTAAAACATGATCACAGTTAACAAATAGAGTTTGCAGAGAATCTGTGTAAAAATGAATATAGTATTGTATATATTACCAGTTAACATTTACTTCTGATACACACACTTGTGTAATCATTATTCTGTGCCATGTACAGTATATGTAAGCATGGCTGCAAGACATGATTAACATTGGTTCCACATGCACACATTTGCTTGTACAATACATACAGAGAGGCATGCAGCATACAAAGTGAACTTCCTCTGTAAGTTGGTACACAGACACAAGATGACCATTTGAGCCGCCGATCTGACATTGACTGAAATGATCTCTGAATGTAAACCACAAATTGAAGTGTGTGTATTTGGTGGAAGCATCTTGCTTTCACTGTGAGATGAATTTTCAATATGGCTGTAGACATGAAATGAGAAAAGTGATTAATATATTGATCATAACTGATAATGCAACTGACACTATGATCATAACCAGGTGTGTTGTATGTCTGTGTTCATGCAAGAGTGGAAGCAAACTGTATGTGTGTGCTTACTCTTCAGTTTGTGTTGAGGCGCAAAAGCATCCCGTTGCTGTTAGTTGCACAGTCTCTGGGAGGGGTGTCAAGTTGTCGGTAACAGTCCCTTAACACACACAGTATATTAATACTGAGGTTTAGCTTTGAGATTTTCTCCGAGCCAGCGCTTATGACAGAGTCTCTTGACGTCCTGCTAATGAGCTGAGGCTTCCTCTACAGTCGCATCTGTTCAGTCACACTCACACCTGACATCCATAGTTTGCTGTATAACTTTGACTTTAAAAAATAGTCTGACACTTTGGGAAACAAGCTTATTCTCAATCTAGCTGAGAGTTAGAGAACATTTATTCTGTCCCTCATGTCTGCTCAATAACCTACAATACAGACAGCAGCAAATTATCATTGGGTAGAAGTAGCTTGTATAAAATAATGTTGTTTGACCACATTTTGAAATACAAGTGTTCATAACTGTTCCAAACAGCCACAATAAAAAGGGGGAGTGAAAACTGTCAGTTGTAGAGAGGGAGGAGATGCAAAGTTGTTTTTAAATATGGGGACAGTCTCTTCTGGATGACATTCATAGCGCTGCACTCACTTGTTCACATGAAAAGTGTCCGAAATTGTTGTGTCATGAATGAAATAAAGAAATAAAGAGAAAAGTTCAAACCCTGGGAGGCAGTTTTTGAAGCTATTCCACCATCTGACAAGCAGTTCTTTAGAAGCTTACTGGCAGCTAGCCTGGCTTTGTACAACTTTTTTTTTTGTTTAATTTATACAAAAAAGTGTAAAATCAGTAATTTGTGGTTTTGCTGGTGGGTTGATTTTGTTACCAACAGACAGAGTCCAGTTAGCTATTTCTCCCTGATGATTTCTTTATGCTAAGCTAAGCTAAGTAGATAGTGGGTTCCAGCTTCATACTGTATTTACATACAGAAACAAGCATGGTATCATCTAACTCTCTGCAAGAAGCATGTCAAACTATTTTATTGCGAATGTAACTGTGAAAATGTGACAATGGTTTGAATATGTTTGTTTTACTGCCATATGCCATATCTATAGGTTTCTGTCTTATATTATTTATTTTATTTATTTATTTTTTTGTGGATGAGACAATTACCCATGTTTAAAGCAAGCTACATGAAGAAGCTCATCCATATGATACAAACAGCAATCTGATGAAAACCTTTCCATCCAAATGTTATTACATACTTGTGCAGCTTAATGCAGACATTAAAGCTACAGTAGGTAACTTTTTTTTTTTACTTTTTTCTCAAATATTTTTGTTGCTCCAAAACCTACCTTAATCTGGAGAGGTACTGTCGAAGCCTCCTGTGACCCAAACTCATTGAACAGCACTGGCTGCAGTGCAGAGATACAATATTAGCTAAAGGGTTTTGAGCAGGATGACCCCTCTAACCAATCATAAATTTTCAGTTATTTCTGCATTCTCATTCCTTGTAATTTCATAAGGGATAACATCTGAAGAGCTGGGCAGACTGTGGCGGAGCGTAGCAGGTCATAGTAGAGCACAGTGGAGCAGGGAGAAGGAGTGTTGGGTGGAGTGGAGTAGATTGGAGTTTCATGCTAGTACAAACTTAAGTTACATACTGTAGCTTTAACTGAGAAAAATTATGAATTTTTGTATGTAACTGCTCACATAAAAGCCCACAAAATGGAGTATAAGTCTCATTTTGTGTGGTGGGAAACGCCTCTAGACAAGAAGAAAAAGCGGCACATCACTGTGTTTGCATCCAGAAAAACTGAAATATGATACTGTAACCAAATTATTACTACTTAACAGTTCTATTGTTTTCATAATGTTATGCTTAGGTGGCTAACATGTAAAACTCATCTGAACACATGTATTGTAGTTTTAGAAGAAAAGAGCTTCATACTGGCCTAAGGATATACTTAAAATGTGTTAAAATGTGTGGCAGAGGCTGTATTTTCCCAGCAAATGCAATCTAATGCTGAAGCCGGAAGCATGGTTGTACCTTGATGAGATTATTTGTAATTCTTGTACTGTGACAAAAGAGAAAAAACCATTCTGATATCCTATGCTATACACAGGCATTCCCTCTGAGTGGCTTTGCCTTGTTGCATCGTACTGTGTGTGTTTGTTGGCGCTGTTACCTTTGTTCATGAACAGTGCGGAGTCATTGTTGTCACTGTACTTTGCAAGCTGATTTGTGTGTATTTGTTATGTTTGAAACGAGCATAGATTTTTCTCTGCCCTTGAAGACCATGAAACACAATAAAAAAAAGAAAATTCAAGATTATTTTGCTGTCACACTAAAAACTGCTTTCTTTGATCCTTTTGGTCTTAATTCTTTCCTTTTCCTTTTTGGGAAAAGCAAAAGTTTGTTTACATAATCTGAAACTTTTTCACTGCTCATTGTGTCATTGTTGTTGTTTTTAATTAAAATAAGCAACATTTTTGCAGCATTTATGTCCCACTCAAATCTTCTAGATCCAGGTTCAGACACAGTATTCATTAAAATACAGTTAAAAAGGTGGCCTGGAGATGCACAAAAAGAGCCAACAATAATCTCCCTGCTAGTCACTGGCCACTTTATTAGGTACCCCTGTACAATCTAATTTTATCCAATACAGCTATTCTGTCATATTGTTATCATATCTGTTATGATTCCTACAACGTTCCATTTTTTTATATAGTTAAGTGGTGTTAATTAATCATTGTTTTTTTCTTAATCACTGAAATCATAGTGTTGCTGGTAGTGTTGTACTAGATTGCATTATGTTCAGAGGTGTTTCTAATATTCCATCCTACAAATTTATGCAAATGGGAAGCACAAAAAAAAAACAAAAGAAAAGAGAAAACACCTGTCAATACAGTGCAACCCTGTACAGTACAACCTTTAACTGTGACAGAAACAAACAGCTGAATTTACATATTTCACAAACTGAACACTGGGATTCTTAAAGAATTTAGTCACAGTTTCAGTTGCAAAGGTTATGGTTAAAACATGGATCTTGATGTACAATATGACAGTACTGTTAGCAATAACACATAGATAGATACTTTTTTGATCCCGAGGGAAATTTGGGTATCCAGTAGCAACAGCAATTCCAAAATAACAACACCCAAAATAAAGAAATGTATAAAAGTGTAAGACTAAAATACAAAAAACAAGTATAAAAAATGGTCAATCAAAGGTGGGTGTGGCTACAGCTGACCCTGCTGTGTGGCTCTGGTGCTACCTGGTTGTGCCTCTGTCTAGTCAGGACGGACACGCTGTCAGAGTAGGCCTGTTCTTGTCTTGTCTACCTGAACTAAGACCTAAAAATAAACACAATTATTCATTATTACCACAACAACTATTAGTTATTATCATAATCACCAGCAGCAGTAGGCCTGTCTCCAGTGTTATTTATTTCTTTGATGTTAACTATTTTCTTCCCTTAACCTACCCAACTTGCTGAAATGTATTTTTTCTTTGCCTTCTTTAGAATGAACACACAAACACAAGGTCACATAAACGCCTATACAAAATAAATAAAATACACCATCTAAAATAATCACCAGCACACTTGACATTGTACCCCTTTAGTTTTTGTCAGTGTCTTGTATCCACTGGTTTGTTTTCTCTGTACTCACAGGTAACACAGTGACACAATTATACACAGCCTGTGTATAATTTTAAATGGCATCAACCAATGCCTTGTGACATTATGTATTGATAGGACTTACTGAAATGTCTGAGACCAAGCAGAATTACAGCAACTTGTATGAACGTAACTTTCCCATTGTAGGACTTTCTGTACCTGCCGGTGCTTCTGCCCTCTGTAAAGCCACCCAGGGAAAATGAAGCACTGGCTGAAGGGAGCTCTCATCTCACCAGAATAAAAACAAGGAGAACGAGCTTTAATTAAAGGTGAGAGGTACTATTCTGGATGAGGAGGTTCTTGCTGAATGTGGTGCAGATGAGAGGTTTGGGAGATGTAGACTTATGGGAGTCGATGGGGTTGTATCTCAGCAGTGGCTCCCTCCTTCTGAGTCCCAGTGCTCCCTCCTCGCAGATTCCACTGTTAAGTTAATTGGACAGGGAGAGAGAGCTGAGGAGGGAAGCGTTCAGCCCCATTAGCAATCCCCCATGGAAGGCTGAGCCGAGAGGATCACAGAATCACAAATAGCAGGATTAAAATAATCAATAGGCTTCACACTCTCTCCTTCAGCGTAGACGTGTGCATCACACACTGTCACACAGATATGCCTGTGTGCGCATGCACACACGCTCATAAGCAAACAAACACACGGTCAGTCAGAAGAATAAGGAGCACTACTCTCTTCATTGTTGTCTATGGACTTTCACAAATTAGCCTGGATCATGTAAGATCCACACACATACCTATTCTCTGTTAATGAAGGTTAATTTGAGCCTCTGAATAAATGAGGACCAGTAAAAAGGTCAGAGATGTGAAAACAGTCTGACACATCTATAGTTGCTCAGTTATTTCTGTACTTTTGTGCCTTTTTTATGGAGCATAATTCCTACAGGTTAGGGAGTATTTGCAACTGGGTAGTTATCTTTTTGTGTCTTATTTTGTTGTATATTTCATTCACTGATTTCCTTTGTCAAAAATCACTGTAAATGACTTATTTCTGGCAGTTGGACTGTTGCTGGAACAAAACAAGACAGAAAATGGCACTTTGGATGCATATTTTTTTCCACAATTATTTGACAATCCATAGACTTAAGCAATAAATTAATTATTCAAATAAATGTGACAACAACAAATGGCTGTTAAAACCAGTGGTTAGTAAGTCACACTCTGACTCTCCTGAGTGAATCAGTGTACATCTGGATCAGTGCTGTACAAAGTGTGAAATCTGTTTCAAATGATTTAAAGACAGTACCTTCATAGGTCAGGTTTTATTTAGTCAAGATAATTGTTAGTATTTGGCACAGTGGACATATATACCCAAATCAAATAGATGATTAGCAAATACATGATTAAAAACACAGTTTTAGTGAATACAATATGTATATACATTGTCACTGAATCAAAATATGGTATTTTAAAAATAATTTTGACTAAATGAATTATATTTCATTTAATTGCAGTTCCCAGAACCCCTACTGCTTTTCACAAGTGTCTCATCAACACTCTCACTCAGGTCGTGCTGCAGGAGCTCATTTAATTGCACCGGAGGTCATTCACTGCCAATTAAAAATTAAATTTCCTTTTTTCCCTCTTACTTTTTCTCCATGTGCAAGGCATAAGTAATAATGCATATGCCTGAACAACAACAACAACAACAACAATAATAATAATAATAAGAAGAATATAACACTGAAGTTGACCATTCTGCATAATAGCACTTTTACTATGTTTTGATAATTATACTTCAGTACTTGTATATAATACAGTTTTGAATAAAAACTAACTTCCAATATAAAATTTTTATACTATGAAGAGCCCTACTTTTTCCACCACTGGACAAGACAAGAACCTTGAGTAGGTTACCTTTTCTTTGGGTAGCTGGCTTTAAGGACATTTTGTTAACACTTAAATTAGATTAATTAAATATTTGTGACGTTTACTTGTAATAATGTATTTTTGATATGTGATTTTGTTATTTGTGCTTGCAAGTACGTACATTATGTGAATTCTCTACAGCACTCTGCCACCTCTTGTCAAACAACAGTCATCACAGCCCCGTATTGTCCAGCAGTTACACACTGCGGCCGCTGGGGGGCGGGAGACCTCGACTAGTTGTCTGCAGGCAAAGATGGCGGTGCGGAAGAAAGACGGCGGCCCGAATGTAAAATATTTCGAGGCGTCTGACACCGTTTCTCAGTTTGATAATGTCCGCGTCTGGCTGGGAAAGAATTACAAAAAGGTACTGACTGCATGTTTTGTAACCATACAGTCTGAACATACATTTTCCACCTAGTTTGGCAGAGGCAGTGACAAAGAGAGGAGGGAGGGTGCTGCTGAACGTCCAGCTGTTTGATTCACCCGAGCCGGGATACAAAAGGATGCTGAGCCAACAGCTGCACCAGATGCAGTCGTGAATGGCGGTATCCCCGTACGTTATTGTAGTGAACCCGACCTAAAAGGAACATACATTCTGGCCTAAGCGGATGATTTTTTGTAAAAGGGTTGACTTTGGCCATCCAACCAGCTAGCGAGCTAACTAGCTAATCTGCTAACGGTAATGCAGCTCAGATCCAGATGTTGGCTCTCTGTGGCGCGCCGCGCTGACTAGGAGCCATGGCCTGTAAGGAATAACATTGAACTGTCCTGGTGTTTAGACACGCAAGCGCAACAAAATCAGTTGTTGCTTTAAAAGCACGCCAACAATAATGATGAAATTGGCGACATTTATTAATTCATGCCCTCATCACATAGTTATTGCGTTACGCCATTGTTTCACACTCTCACTGATAAAACTGAAAGCTGGGCAATTTACAGTCTTTAACAACTACACAGAGCAACTCACACTGTAGTTTATTTCTGTGTCTGTTGACACACGGATGTCTCTCCTGAGCCTCGGCTCTGATTCTCTGTATTGTCCTCTCAGTACATCCAGGCCGAGCCCCCTACCAACAAGTCTCTGTCCAGCCTGGTGGTCCAACTGCTCCAGTTCCAGGAGGAGGTGTTCGGTCGACATGTCAGCAACCCTCCTCTCACCAAACTGCCGGTATATCTCCTTTATCCCAGTTGATCTCCCTCATTTAAACATATACACATCACTTTTCTCCAGTGAGACTCCCTGACACTGTGTTTTGTGTCTGCAGATGAAATGTTTCCTGGACTTCAAGTCAGGGGGGGCTCTCTGCCACATCCTGGCAGCCGCCTACAAGTTCAAGAGTGACCAAGGATGGTAAGACTTTCTTTCTAGCTGGTTGAAATGCTTGATAAACAAACTGAAAATAAATTTTGCTATCAAAATGCGCAGTGCTCAGTTGGATTTGGCTATGTTTCTGTTTCGTGTGTAACTCCAGTCTAATTTCCTGGTAGGCGCAGGTTTGACTTCCAGAATCCGTCAAGGATGGACCGAAATGTGGAGATGTTCATGACGATTGAGAAGTCCTTAGTGCAAGTGAGTTTGCCTCAGTGGCTGTTATTTCTATGTGACTGTTTCACATGTTAATTATGTAAGTGTTGTCATTTTGTGTAATTGGAGAGAGGTGATAACTGTGCTTATATTTTTTTTCATGTGAAAGACATTGTTATCCCCACAACTACCAGTAATTTCTAAAATCACTGATATTTTAGAAGGCATTAAAAATCCACCAGGAATTTGTTTTTTCCCTGCTGCAGGCACCAAAGCTAAATGATGTCTGTTTGAGAGGTTACATGTCTCCTCTGTTTACATCATATTTATGAAGCATCTGAGAATCATCCTGCCTGCATCTTACAGACAGAAATAATGAAGGGCACCCAGTCATGTGACTTGACCAGGAATCCCTCTTAATCAGTCACATACTTGGACTACAAGATCCTCTGGTTCACTTCAGCACATAGCACTGATAGAGCTCTTGTTTTAAAGGAATTGTATATGTATGTTTTTTCCTGCTTATTTAAAATTATGCATGTGAAAGTCTTACTTTAATTAATTCACATTTCTTCATTTCAGAACAACTGCCTGAGTCGACCTGTCATCTACCTGAGCCCTGACATAGAACCAAAGCTTCTCGGGAAACTGAAAGACATCATCAAAAGACACCAGGTGTGGGTTTCTTGTTTTTAAATGTTAGCATTATATACGGGAGTGTTACTCCAAGTGCAAAACTTGTTGCATTGAAGGCTCTTAGTTAAATTAAATTTTATGCTAACCTGTTATTTGTCTTCTGGGCTTGGTTGCAGGGCTCAGTGACTGAGGACAAGGCCTCCAGCTCTCATGTTGTTGTGCCTATTCCTGCCAGTTTGGAGGAAGGTGAGGCCACGACTTCTTTAAGTGCAGGGCGTCGTATTTATTGCAACTTCTGCTGCATTGGCAAGATCTGTGCTAATATACATTCTCTTTGTTGTTCAGAAGAGTGGGTGCGTCCGGTAATGAAGAGAGACAAACAAGTGCTGCTACACTGGGGATATTTTCCTGACAGGTTTGTCCTGATTTGATGCCCAGTTCCACAGCAGAAGTAGAAAGATGTAAACACAATATTTACACCTAACTGAAAACTGTTGCCTCATCTTATTGTGAATCATGTTTTCTTAGAGCTGCTTCCTGACATGAACTTAGCTACACATTGCTCTACCTTATGTGGTTTTACAAGCTGTAACCTGTGATCTTTCCTATGCCTTGACCTTTGACCTTGCTTCTCTAACTGTTTAGCTATGACACCTGGATCCCTGCCAGTGAGATCGAGGCTGCTGTGGAGGACCCTCCCAGCCCAGAGAAGCCCCGAAAGGTATCTCAGTTCTTGTTGTACTGTCTTTAGTATGGTGGTAAAGTCCAGAACTTTTTTGTTGTTGCTTCTGTGTCTGTCATTCTGTATTCATTTTAACAATGCAAAATCTTTTTTAAAATGTTCTGTCCCTATGTTTAAATAATAATAATATTCCACAGTGTTCAACTACATAATCTACATATCTTGTAGCTGCACATTCCAGCCCTTTATTTAGTTTATATGACACTTTGAGTAAAGTAGTCAAATCAGAGATTCAGTTTTTTATGGATCTGTGATGATGCCTTGTGCACCATTTTATGTACAGGGTTTTTGGTCTTCTCTTTACATTGGCAAAAAATTTAAATAAAGCACTTGTGCTTTTCTGTACAACATGAATCTGCAATACTGAAAGTAAATTTTATGTGTCTCAGCTTTTTGTTTTACAAACCTGTCAAAAGACTGTACACTGAGGTGATCACTCCCTAACCATCTAAGAATGAGGTTTTGTAGCAAATTGGCACTTGGCACATCAGAGCTGACTATAAATTCAAAGCAGGGTCTGAAGCTCTTACCATGTATCACTCAGTCAAGGTGTTCAGTGCTCAGTAGGACATGATAGTAAGTGCAAACTGACATAATTGAATCCTAAAAAGCTGCTAATATTATGTAAATAACTGTTAAATGTAGAGCTGTACCTGACTAAGAATTTTGTCAATCGACTAGGATTCAGATGGATTTGATGTGTGCCAGCTTGCACTGCTAAAGAATATAAGAATATATATATTTATGATTCCTCTTATTTATAATTTCTCATTGAAATGTTTACCCAGCGCATTTTTGTTTATGGAAGCATAAGATAAACGGCTGTGCATTAAACTTTAACGAAGATGGGCAAAAAAACTGAACGCACATAGACCACAATGTTTGAAAACACTTCTAATAAAGTACAAATCTCATCTTTATATGGCTTGTCCTAGTGGGTTTTGTTGTCTTTTTCTCCTCATTCTGGGCAGCAGTTTGCTAAATATGTCCATGCACTGGACAGTGTCACCACTGAAGGCCACTATGCGGTCTTTATTCACAGGTCCATGCTAAGTGGATCTTAGATCTGGACCAGTATAATGAGTGGATGAATGAGGAGGACTATGAAGTGGGAGATGGCTGCCCTAAGAGGAAGAGGATCTCAGCCAAGACCCTAACAGATGAGGTGACCACGCCGGACGAGCGGAGGGACAAGAAACCTGGCAGCGCCAAGAAAAGGAAGCGCTCGCCGTCGCCCTCCCCGACCCCTCCACCTCAAGAGAGCAAGAAGAAGAATACTAAGAAAGGGTTTGTGTGCATCTATCTATCTGTCCATCTATCTATCTATCTATCTATCTGCTGAGACATTATACTGAGACATTATAGAGTCTAGTAAAATCATGTTCATTGTGTGTGCGGCCAGGCCAACAACCCCGTACACCAAGTCTAAACGGGGCCAGAGAGAGGAGGAACAGGAGGATCTCAGTAAGGACTTGGATGAAGCATCACCTATTCCAGCATCTGAAGAGGGAAACCCGACTAAGACAAGTACACAAGTCCATATACGCAAACTATAAACAAAAATAATCATACAGCCAACTCCAATAATGGATGACCATTAAAATTAACCACAGTTGCCTTTTTTAAAGACCTGAGTAGATGTTGTCTGTTAGTATTGACATTTTACCATCTTATTGCAGATAACACCAAGAAGGACTCTGATTCAACTCCAGTCAAGGGAGGAGCTGATATGGGTGAGCAGAAAGTTTGTGTGTCTCCTCCATCATGGCTACCTGAAGCTACTTTTAAAATGTCACGTGAATTTCTGGCCATATGTCTCTCGGCTCATCTGTTCTATATTCATTTATGATTTTAACAGATGAGCAAGAGGATGAGTCCATGGAAACAACAGGCAAGGTAAGGTATCTTGTAAAAGTACAAGAAAATTTTACAGTGATGACAATAAATCCTAGGGATGTCCTGATCCAGTGTTTACTGATTAATATAGCAGCTTACTGGTTGTGAGACACATGCATCTCAACAAGTCAGCTCAAATACAGGACTGTAGTTCTACATATGGATCGGGATTGGATCGGCTCTATTGTGGCCGATGCAGATCCTGTCAAAATGCCTGAATCGGCGCCTATACTGATACTTACTACTGGATCAGGACATCTCTAGTAAAATCATTTGTCATCTTGAAAGAGAGAGGGTGTGTGTGTTTAAGCAGGAGGAGGAGGAAGGCTCTCCGAGTGTGAAGGGTGAACCAGTCAAAGGTTCAGACCTTCACGAGGACAACGTGACAGAGCAAACCCACCACATCATAATACCAAGCTATGCTGCCTGGTTTGACTACAACAGGTAAAAAAAAGTTTCTCTTTCAGTTTTCCCCACTTCTCGGAGTAAACTGATTTCAGAGATGTTTATTTGTAAAATTCAAACATGTGCAAAGACAGAACTAAAACCTAAAGGTGGCTTTGGCTGTTGGCATTTTGTTTGGATAGAAAACCAACTGGAGATTTTTTAGGTGACTTATCCAGCTATGCTTGAGCAGCGAGTCACACTGTAATTGTTTTCTTTCCAGTGTTCATGCCATTGAGCGCAGAGCCCTGCCAGAGTTCTTCAATGGGAAGAACAAATCCAAAACCCCTGAGATGTAAGTAGTTGATCAGTATACAACATAATATTTAATGTTTTTATTACAGGTGTGTGAGATTAAACATTTTAAAAAGTAACCACAACAGTAAATCTTATTTTAATATGTACCGTCTTCTTTCAGTTACCTGGCCTACAGGAACTTCATGATCGACACCTACCGACTGAACCCCCAGGAGTACTTGACCTCCACTGCCTGCCGCAGGAACCTGGCAGGAGATGTGTGTGCGATCATGAGGTGGGTGGAGGCTGCATGTGAGCAACATCATCAGTTGATCCAGAGTCGGGATCTACACAGTCACTTGTTCTGTGCTCCTTCTGCTGCAGAGTCCACGCCTTCCTGGAGCAGTGGGGTCTGATAAACTACCAGGTGGACTCTGAGAGCCGGCCCACACCCATGGGTCCCCCACCCACCTCTCATTTTCATGTCCTGGCAGACACTCCATCCAGTTTGGTGCCCCTGCAACCTAAGACGTCTCAGGTCCATATACAGCCACATACAGATACACAGAGACAAACAGACACATGCACACAGATTGTCGGGTATTTTACTTTTGTTCCTCTTTCACTATGTACCTGTAGACCCCTGCTACCCAGCAGATGATATCATTCCCCGATAAAGTGAAGGATAAACCTGCAGATTTGCAGAACTTTGGACTGTGGACTGACATGTACAGTAAGAAGACTGCCTCTGCTAAGGTACTCGTCATAGAGGGCTCGTGGTAGGGGGATTGCCATGCTGTAATTTATGACAACATATTATGAATGACATAATATATTAACTTAGTGGTGGTGATGTTTTTCTGTGCAGAGCAAGAGTTCAGCAAGCTCCATGAGGGAATGGACAGAGCAAGAAACACTACTACTACTTGAGGTGCAAACAGTCATTAAAATAAATGCTGTGACAATGAAACAGCAGCACCAGCATAAACACAAAATATGTTTTCAAATCAGTCGTAGTAATACCTAATATTGAAAGTAACAATAAAACAGTAACATGGAAACGCAGAGCTAAATATGATGCTCACTCTTCTCAGGGCTTGGAGATGTACAAAGACGACTGGAACAAAGTGTCAGAACATGTTGGCAGTCGTACCCAGGATGAGTGCATCCTGCACTTCCTGCGGCTGCCCATCGAAGACCCCTACTTGGAGGACAGCTTCTCATCCCTGGGACCACTGGCCTACCAGCCGATCCCTTTCAGCCAAGCAGGGAACCCTGTCATGAGCACGGTGGCCTTCCTTGCTTCTGTAGTCGACCCACGTGTGGCTTCAGCTGCAGCCAAATCTGCTCTGGGTGAGAACTGGCTTGTTTTGAAATTTCCCTGCTGTACAAAGACACAGAAACCTGTCTGTTAATATTATGTACAGCCACCTGAAAAGCAGATGGATTTTGCTTCACATTGGTGACCTCAGTCTGTCTCCTTCTCAGAGGAGTTTTCTCGTATGAAAGAGGAGGTTCCTGCAGCTCTTGTTGAAGCTCATGTGCGGCGGGTGGAGGAGGCAGCGAGGGTCAGCGGCCGCCAGGACCCTTTGTACGGCTTGGAGGGCAGTGGCATCGCAGGCACTGGCCTGGAGGAGGGAGAAAGACCTGGTAGGATGGAAACTTACACATACAGCATGCATATAATATCCAAACTTTGAGACAGTAAGAGAGTAAGAAACATAACATCTTTGCAGGTCAAACAGAAAAAGACAGAACAAAACAAATATGCAAATTAAAGGTTGTGACTCGTCTCCTCTCTTGGCCTCCAGATGAAAGCAGTGATGAAAGTAAGAGTGACAGCCAATCAGGTGAAGAGAAGAGGGAGGCTAAGGTATGAAGCATGTTCATTATAATGCCATGTTTCTCAGTTGTAATAGTTCTGCTGATGAATTGCAAAGCTCACTGCAGTGTCACTTCCCTGATAGGACAACAAAGATGGAGCAACTGAGGAAGAGGAGAAACAGACAGAGAATGGGAAGAAGGAAGAGGAGAGAGGAAGAGAACCCGAGGGAGAGAGAGAGGCAGACAAAACCGAGTCCGAGATGGGTACGAAAATGCATACAGTAGGAAAAAGAGTTCTTGCTGGTTGAAAAAAGGTAGTAATTAGTTTGTTCTTTTTCTCTAAGGTGATAAGGAGAAAGAGGGAAAAGAGGGAACAGAGGAAGGGCAAAGAGAAGGAGAAAGTGAGGGAGAAAGGAAGGCCAAAGTGGAACGTGACGTTGGAGAGGGAAATCTTGCCACCGCTGCTGCGTCTGCTCTCGCTGCTGCTGCTGTCAAAGCCAAGGTAAAGTTAATTATCAACTGGCTGTATCATTCATCACCTTTTTTCTTCTCTCTAATTTTGACTCCTCTTCACTTTCTGAATAGCACCTGGCTGCAGTGGAAGAGAGGAAGATCAAATCTCTGGTGGCACTGCTGGTGGAGACCCAAATGAAGAAGCTGGAAATCAAACTGCGACACTTTGAAGAACTGGAAACCATCATGGACAGAGAGAGGGAGGCTGTGAGTGAGGGATTTGGGGATATGTAGTATCAGCAGGCAGTAGAAAGCCTAATTGCAGTTCTTACAGTGTAGTTTGTGTGTGTGTTTTTCTGTGTGTGTGCAGTTGGAGTATCAGCGGGTGGCGGACCGTCAGTCTTTCCACATGGAGCAGTTGAAATACGCTGAGATGAGGGCCCGCCAGCAGCACTTCCAGCAAATTCAGCACCAGCAACACAGCCAAGCCGGGGGCCCTCATTCCAACCAGGCCGCCTCAGGTCCACAATCCCAGGGCCTAGCTGCAAGTCAACAAGCTCCTAGCACACCAGCGCCACAGCCGGCCCCTAGCCCTGCGCCTCCAGCCTCTTCTGCCCCAGCTCCTGAGTCCCAGCCTCCTCAGGGCACTCACACCTCACCCCCCTGCCTCCCAGGCCAGGCCCCGGGTGCCCACTCCAGCTCTAGCACTACACCTGTACTCCACGGTGAGGTTTAAGTTTAGCAGATACGTATGCTATGATAAAGACAAAACTATTCCTACTATATCATAGCTGTATAGTTAACCTAATATATGTCAGACTGATCAGCAGAATAACTTTTCAAACATCTTTTATCATTTTGTTTTGAGTTAGTGTTCTGACTTATTTAAGCTAACACTACAGTTAACAATAATTGTACCTGAGCACTTAAAACAAGGAGAAAATGTTATGTTCTACACTACCAGTCACATATTTGGACATATGCTTCCTGGCAACTTTATTGGGTAACCTGTACCATTGTATGCAATTCAGTGCAACCCATCTTGCCTTAACATGTGTTTATGAAGCTCAGCATGTTTCAGTTTTTGGTGAAATTGTCATAAATGTATAAATTCAATTATATGTTCATTATTGAGCTCATAGTTAAAGGTGGTGTTGTCCTGGACTACATTATATTCAGAGGTGTTCCTAATATTCTGACCCTCTCATATATGTAGCTGGGGAGGACAAAAATATAGACACCTCTGACATGAATACGGTGGCTGCCATTTTGCCTTTTTGCAGCCAGATTCTGTGCAATAGTGACCAGAAGTGGAGTGACAGCATCAGACCATCAGTCAAAGCTGCCAAATTAACTAAAATACAGCTTTTTTAAATATTATCAAACAACTTATTAAAATCAATTGTACCAAAAAAATGACCACTCATATACACACTAGTGTGATAATACCTACCAAAAACCACAGCAGGGACTTCTGGGAAAAATATATTTGATTTGTACTTTTGAGTTTTTTTGTTTCGCTCATGTCCCATCTGCTAACATGGAGGAGCTGGGATTTGTGATCTATACTTCAACTAGCCACCAGGGGGCGATCGCGTTGTGGGGGGCTTCACTTCTGGGAGCTCTTAGCCTGTCCATCGTTTGTACAGTTGATGGTCCAAACCTTTGACTGGTAGTGTAAATCCACGGTTTCAAGTCAAATTCTTATTATTTTTCATCTTTCCCTTCCTTTCACCTCCTCACAGAGCCCAGTGCCCCACTCCCTGGGGAAACACTCCACCCCTCAGCTCCAGTCCCTCCTCCACAGTGAGACGTCCACAATTGCCCAAGAATCCGAATGACTCTGACCACTCCTGCCTGTATCACCTGAAATGAAGAATTCATAAATCGAAGGAAGAAAACACATGATACATTTTCAGCATTTTTAAAATTTCTAACAGGACAATTGATTGAAAAAAGAAAGAAAGTAACGTTTAAGTAAAACCACCTCTATTTTAAAATTCTGTTGAAAAAAAGGTCCCTTTCAAACTGATTCGGCCAATGGAGAAAAGTGATTATCTCACAGACTATGTGGTCGAATGGACCACGCCAGAGATCTGGTCATCTAAGAGGGTCTAACCCATGTGCTGGCACTTCAAGGGGAAGAGAAAAGACTCATCTGGTGTTTTCAGTGTTATGAAAATCATTGCATTTATTTTCCTGCAACAGTTGATCACAGCTTCATGTCTTTAGAGTTTCCCCCTTGTACTGTTAGGTACTAACTAACATATATGTAAGAAAAAAAATGCACTTTTAATATGTTTCCCTAGGTCTAATTGAAAAACTTGAAGCATCCATGAAATTGAACTTTAGCACTTATATTGTCCTTTTGTTATTTTTCATACTGAAGCTTTTGGAAACTAGATTGGGGATGTTACTTTTACCTCTCAACTTTTTTGTTTGTGTTACATCGACATCAGTCACTCTACAGGGTCTGGCCTCGAAGGTCACGTTTCGAAGCAACGGTTTTCCAGAGAAAAGTCTGTAATGAACGAAAAATCATCAAATCAGAAGCCAGAAATTACGTTAAATTTGTTTGGATGCAGTTTGTGAAATGTACAGTAAACTGGAGTTTCTGTTACAGACACACCTTTTGTTGCTCTGACAGTGTGAAGTCCTGAAAAGATTTCATCTACCAAATCATGTCCCTGTTCCACAGCACTTATAAATGTGTCAGTGAGGAGCTTCAGTTTTGTAAATCTGGATGAACTCAAAGCATCCAAGTTGTAGTTTTGTGAGGAATGTAGTTTAGTTCAGATAAAATGACTGAAAAAGAAGAAGTGCTGGGAGTAAGAATTATATCAGCGACCGCAAATGTGTTTATCCATAATATGACTTTGTGTTACTTGCTAAACCAAAATGTTTTTATAATCACATTTATCTTACATTTATTCAGTGAGTTTTATTGTGGTTGCTCGGGAAATGAAGAGCATTTCTAGCAGCTTGTTTTTCACTGGTGCGTTTGAAGTTACAGATGGAAGAAATGCTGTTGAAAACAAGGGAACTCGTACCTTAAACAGCTGACAGTGGAGAATTGTGTCCTTAATATCCACAACAATATCCTCACTTTTTATCGTATCGGTTTTTATATTTTTTGCTGTCCATTTTTCCATCTTCTTTTTTTTGATATGCCAACATTGTAACTGTACATTTCTACCTTTGTAGCCTGTATTTACCCTCTCCACTGGTGTATATGATTCGGACAGCTCTGTTGGATCCATGTGAGGTTTGACTGTGAACGTGTGTATGTGAACGCATGCCATTACAATCTGTAAACCACATTACCGCTCAGTTTTATTTTCAGTGCCATTTGGTGTGTGTCACCAGGTTTGAAGGATTTTAAAAAAAAAAAAAAAACATGCTCTGTTCTGCACATGTCATGTCAGTGTCATGAAATGTAATCCTGTCAGATTGGTGAAACTTTACAGTCAGTGTCCGTCATGCCAGTATTGCAGTACTCACCACGGTTGTGAGCATAAATTGACTTATTTTGTCTGTGTTATTACTACATTGTGTGGATTTTGTGATAAGAAACGTGTCTGTTTTTCACTACACTGAAGGTAGCAGCAATTGCATCGATTATTATACAGTAGAAATCCATTTTTTTCCTCAGTAAATCATCACATTAGTGCTGACAGTTACTCTGGCAGTTTGTATTTTAAAAAAATTGCAAAACAAAAAAGGTTCAGGTTTTAATTACAAAAATGTTAGGAAAAAATAAAGACTTGAAGAGGACCTGCTGTGTAATCTTTTCTCAGCTGCTTCACGCACTGCTCGCACAAATAGAGATCACACAAGAAACTAAACCTACAAATTAATCAGCTAGTTTCCAGGTTTATCAGGACACAGAGACTTGAAGATTTGTCACACTGTTGTGTTTTCAGCTGAGCCCAAAGACTTACCACTACTACACCTTTTTCTCAGCACACATTCACTTGTCAGGCAGACAAAGCACAGGTGTTATCAATGACATTAACATCATCATGTGGCTCTTCTGCTACAACACAGACTAGTTTGTGACTATGATGCTAAAGTCCCAAGTTAAAAATAAGAGCGGCTTCTTTGAAAGAAACATTCAAATGTTTATTGTGGGGTTTTTTTTTTGTTAACCTCTCAACTGATGCTTCATTCCTGATTTTGGACAAAGGTGACAAGAAAATCCAAACTCGCTTGGTTGATGATGTTCTACAGGTGATCAGGAACGTAAAAAGTTTGAAAATCTGCAGCTCATGAGCAATCTCCAGGACAAGTGACTACTTAAGTAAATCATGAGTTTGGTCTATTTTGAATCTTATTTCAGGGGTGAAAGACAAATCAATATCTTTACTAAAGTGCAAAAAAGAAAAAAAAATCAGTCAATTTAAAATGTCTCATATGATGGCTCTAGCTGATGATTTGAGTTAATGCTGCTGCATCAGTGTATTAGCATTTATTTTTTGGGCTCTTCTCTAAGATTTAGTTTGAGGGGTTTTGGGATTCAATCTGATAAGTACATGTGACAAGGCCTCAACCAAATGCTTCTTTTGAGCCAGAGGTCACAAGACAGAAGGCCTGGAAGCCAGTGTTCTTTGATAAAATACTGCACTTCATAAGGTGTATGTTTATTTACTTGTAAAGTAAGCAGCACCTAAAGCCAGTGGTGAAAGAAGCACTTTCCACTCATGTAAAACTAGCAATTGCAGTGTAAAATTCTTAGCATCAAATGTATTGAAAGCAGTAAAAGTACTCATTATGCAGAATGGCACAGTTCAAATTACTAAAGGGTAGTTGAAGTACTCAGATTTTATTAATCTGATTCTGAACAATATTTTTCTGAAATTTAACAGTCTCAAGTATGAAGCAACAAAATAAATACTTAAGTACTGGTAATTCGAATGTGCTAAAGTATATGGGCTACTACTACTTGGAACTGAATTTGTACTTAGCAGGTGTTTTCACTAGTTTGCTATGCATCATTGATCTTCATCACTCCTAAGTCAGTTTTGAGTGTACAGTCATATTAAAATGGTTGACTTTTTGCATCATTCATGTTGAATGCATAATCGGCTGCTGCTTTTTCTCGTTGATGTAAAACAGTTTATTCCTTTTAACATGTTTGTGATTACCATGTACTTTACTATTAATCTATTTACATTTTCCAGATTTTTTTAAGAAGTTTAAAAGTTCCATTCTATATTCCTAATATTTTTGATTGTATTTTAGGAATATTTATACAGTATCTTCTTTGTGATATTTTTCTAATGCTTCAACAGGTGCAGAGCACGGTCATCTCACACCAAGAAGGTTCAAGTCCTGACCGGGAACTTTCTGTGGGAAGGTTTTGTTCTCCATGTGCATGCGTAGGTTTTCTCTGGTTTCTTCCCGCAGCCCAAAGATATGCAGGCTAGGTTAATTGGTGATTCTAAAATGCTGTAGGTGTGAGTGGGTGTCTGTCTCTGTGACTGGTGAGCTGTCCAGGGAGTACCCCACCTCTCACCCCCTGTCAACTGTGACCCCTCTACAGGGCAAGTGGTAGAGATAAGGAATGGATTTTACTTTGATACCCATTGTTCTAATGCAATATTTAACCTATTTAAATACTTGATTTATGCACAGGCTAAAAGACACTGTACACAAGAATGTTTATTCAATAGATAAATGTAACATGTCCACCAAAAGAAAACCACTTAACGAGACTAAATGGTGTTGACTAACAAAAGGTTGAGCAATCATAGAAACATTATTGATTGTACCTGTAGTGGAATAGCATTTCGATAAGGAGATGAAAAGGGTTTCTTCATAGCAAACAGAAATGACACTTCTGAAATAAACATCTAAAATAGAACAAATAGGATGAAAGAGGGCAAGACAAAATTACAGCAGGAAGCATGTTTCTGAAATCCTCAACCGCTCATCACCATGCGGACGAGTTCTGCAAGGAGAGAGAAACATACCATCAGAATAAAGGCTGAAGCTTAAATAAAAAGAACAGACTTAAGATGCAACATCTGTCAAAAGATACAAGATCTCTTATTAGCTGCAGCAGACATTTAGAAACCTGCAACTGGTTGGGATCAGCAGCTTTATTTCTCATTCAGCTTGAGCTACCTCATTACATTAAAAAAAAAATTAAAAAAATACTGTAACTGCTACAGTGCACTGCCACCGAGTGTTAAGATGTGTACAACGGGTCTTCTGCACTACCTAGCTGAAAGTGAGGCCCTTGGGCAGAGATGAGTTTCTAAACTGTTCCTTTGTTATAGTCAGAACAGTGAGAGACTCTGCAGCACTTCTCATAGCCTCTGCTCAGCCAGACCTGATGTGGCCAACGAAGGCTGAGACAAGAACACCAAATCAGTGAGCATGTGTCAAAGGATTTTGGGAACTGAAGACAATGTCATGCTGCACCATACAGTGCTTACAGTCTGATTTACTTTTAAGGTATCCAAGTACACCTTTCCACATACTGTAAAATTTTACCTTCATAATTAATGTAGCCATTGGCATCTTCATGTCCCGCTAAAAGAGTCTCCACCTCATCCTCTGTCATTTTTTCACCTGCAAAAACAATTGCTAAATATTTTAGGGCACAATAAAGAAAAGACAGCAGTCTTGTTTGCAGCTTTTTTGGCAGATCGTAGTAGCTAAAGGGATTTTACTGAAAAGTGCATAACGAGACATGGGCTAGCTGTGTGTGTTGCAGATATTTGAGGTCTTACCTAGTGAGGTGAGGACATGGCGCAGCTCTGCTCCCATCACTGTACCATTTCCCTCCTTGTCAAAGACCCGCAGACCCTCTACAATGTCCTCAAAGGAGCCCTGGTCCTTGTTTTTAGCAATGGCCTGATGCATGGGCAGGAACTGTTCAAAATCCAGCGTCTTGTGGTTCATCTCTGCAGGAGAAGTAATTAATAAAAGATGAGGAAAAGTCCCCTTTAAATAAATAAAAAAAAAAAATTCATTTTCTGTATTAAGAATATTTTCAAACATTTTCAAACAGAAACTAAAACCAACAGTGAATACCTCTACTCTGTTAATGCCTGCTAGTCTCCAACTTTGATTAGGTTCCTAATCTGTGCCATAGACCTCTGTTTGCCTTTAAAAACACAGTGGGTGACATGTTTCTAAATTAAAACAAAACACAAACCTGCATATTTAATAAAAAGGTTGCCCCCAAAGCTCCCAACAAGTCTAATGCTTTACAGTATTTGAAGTAGAAAGTCAGCTGCGCATGTGCCTTTTACCAAGTGTCCGACCAAACACAAATAAGCAATGTTACCTAGCTGAATGAATGATTACTGAAAATCTTGCATATTTACATAAATTTAATACACTTGGACAATATCATTGCCTGGAAAAATATTAAAAGTATCAATGGTGCATGTTGCATACAAGTGCACGTATACCAACTACTGTCAACATTAGAGCCACATCTCCCCTCAGACTTAAGAACAACTGAGAGCTTATTTAGACTGTGGATTTGCAGGGTTTTGAACTGCTCATACTGCAAAAAGAAAGGCTCTATAAACTTATGGCTACTGAATCTCTGAGGTTGTAATGAGGAATTATAACTGTACACCAAACCCCCACTGTTAAACAAAGCAATGATGTAATAGGTTGAATTGCTTGGGTTAAATCATGTAAACAGTGTGTCAGAAAGGTTTACCTTCCAACTTGGGGTTTCCCAGGACTTTGAGCACCTCAGCATTGACAGGGTTCTGTCCAAGGGCCCGCATAACATCACCACACTGGCTGTAGGTGATCTTGCCCTCACCTGTCCGGTCAAATAGGAGGAAGGCCTCCTTGAACTCTAACAGGGAGACAGAGAAATGGAGCTCACATACAGTTGTACAGTACATATTTAAAACACTATTCACAAATCTCAAAAAGACATGCAAACATCTAACAACCAAAAGCTCAGTTCTGCAGACATGTAATTTTACTGTGCAGTAGAACTGCTACTTTTCCCACTACATATGTTTTAACAGGACACGCAAGTGATTAGGTTTATGCATCTTCAAAGCAGCATGGCAATTCTTACACTGCTGTGCAAGTAGATATCCTATAGTTCATTCTGTTGTTGGTGGTTGCATGCTGTATCAGAACCAAAAATTAGCTGTGAGCAATACCAATGGTGAAATCTCATTAAGAGAATGGTTTACTAAAGCCACAAACTGCACCTGCATGATTATATACAGGCCCATAAACAGCTTAATGAAAGGAAAAATATTCTTCCAACAGCAGATATTAGGATGATCTCCAGAGGTTTATATGTGGTAAAAATCACTGGTCTTGTTTACTAGTTTCTTCCCCACCTGTGCATTATTCCCTTTATTATAATGATAATAATAATGTTCTGGTATTGTGGTTCTGGATCTAATCCTGGTATCAGATCAGAGATATAAATGCTGAAAACAGAAAAATCTGCTTTCTTTAAAAGAATAGTCTCACAAACTCATCACCTGAAGCTACTCTTGTCAGTGTCGATGGGTGTGAGGCTGTTGGAGAAAACGTTACCTTTTTTAACCTATCTAACCCCAACAAGACGCCTACAGTTTTTGTGTTAAATACCACAGAGTAACTACAGTGCCTTGCGAAAGTATTCGGCCCCCTTGAACTTTGCGACCTTTTGCCACATTTCAGGCTTCAAACAAAGATATAAAACTGTAATTTTTTGTGAAGAATCAACAACAAGTGGGACACAATCATGAAGTGGAACGAAATTTATTGGATATTTCAAACTTTTTTAACAAATAAAAAACTGAAAAATTGGGCGTGCAAAATTATTCAGCCCCCTTAAGTTAATACTTTGTAGCACCACCTTTTGCTGCGATTACAGCTGTAAGTCACTTGGGGTATGTCTCTATCAGTTTTGCACATCAAGAGACTTAAATTTTGCCCATTCCTCCTTGCAAAACAGCTCGAGCTCAGTGAGGTTGGATGGAGAGCATTTGTGAACAGCAGTTTTCAGTTCTTTCCACAGATTCTCGAGTGGATTCAGGTCTGGACTTTGACTTGGCCATTCTAACACCTGGATATGTTTAGTTTTGAACCATTCCATTGTAGATTTTGCTTTATGTTTTGGATCAGTGTCTTGGTGGAAGACAAATCTCCGTCCCAGTCTCAGGTCGTTTGCAGACTCCATCAGGTTTCCTTCCAGAATGGTCCTGTATTTGGCTCCAGCCATCTTCCCATCAATTTTAACCATCTTCCCTGTCCCTGCTGAAGAAAAGCAGGCCCAAACCATGATGCTGCCACCACCATGTTTGACAGTGGAGATGGTGTGTTCAGGGTGATGAGCTGTGTTGCTTTTACGCCAAACATAACGTTTTGCATTGTTGCCAAAAAGTTCGATTTTGGTTTCATCTGACCAGAGCACCTTCTTCCACATGTTTGGTGTGTCTCCCAGGTGGCTTGTGGCAAACTTTAAACGACACTTTTTATGGATATCTTTAAGAAATGGCTTTCTTCTTGCCACTCTTCCATAAAGGCCAGATTTGTGCAGTATACGACTGATTGTTGTCCTATACACACTCTTGTGTGTTACAGCCTGCTCAGTGTTTTATAACTAAGGTGTCACTTTATTTTTAAGCTCATTTAATAAGACAAGTTGAACCAGAACAGACTCATTTGGAGCAGCATAGAAACACATACAGTACACACATGGATCACTGTGTAGAGCTATGGGCAGCTTCTGCACAACTTCTATAATTAATTAAAGTCCCACTCCAGAAACATTTTCATTTTTATATTTGTATATAAAAATACTTTACTATAAACAATATGCAGTCTAACACAGCTTTTCCTCAAAAAAATTTCAGTGGGCCTCTGTAATAGGAATGAACATTGCCCCTCATTGTGCATTCCAGGATCTATGAATGTTGCCGTCATCCCTTATGTGGATTTGAATAATTTTGCACGCCCAATTTTTCAGTTTTTTATTTGTTAAAAAAGTTTGAAATATCCAATAAATTTCGTTCCACTTCATGATTGTGTCCCACTTGTTGTTGATTCTTCACAAAAAATTACAGTTTTATATCTTTATGTTTGAAGCCTGAAATGTGGCAAAAGGTCGCAAAGTTCAAGGGGGCCGAATGCTTTCGCAAGGCACTGTAGTGCCCTGCACCAAGGTATGCTACTTGTTATGCTAATCTATTGCCGTTTTAGTGAATGGAGAAAAAAAATGTTTCAGGGTATTTCGCCAGGCCATTAAGTACATGAGGAGTGAAATCTGGGGCAGCAAATGATCTGAAAAACACAACCTGTCTTCAATATGGCCACCTACACGCCTCCATTAAGATGTATATTCTTGCATGTACGTAGATTGTTTATATTGTAAATATAATAACAAACGTGAATCCAATTTTATTATACAACTTTATTACCAGCTTCCTCGTAACATTGCGCCAACAACATAACATGAGTATAACATCAAAGTCTCTAGTAACATCCTCTCTGCCCCCTAAATAAATTATAAAAAAAATTCACGTGGAAAAATAAATAAATGACAAGAACAAGCAATTCCACATTTCTTTCTCTATTATCTGAATATACCTACACAACATTTTTTATTTTTTTTAATATTAAACACTCCATGAATGTTGTTTTTTCAACAGCTGAAATAAAGTTGCCAGTTTGAACCGTCAGATAAGGCTCCTGCATGTTTGTGTGCCCG
>NW_018127898.1:95349-118590 GCF_001952655.1 Monopterus albus | reverse complement strand
TAGGATGTCGGAAATGGCAACAGGGTTTTCAGTGCTGTGGTGGCGATCTCAGGGTATTCTGTCATGACTTTAATCCAGAACACCGACAGAGTTGTTGTCTCGAACATACTTTTAAGGCCGCCGTCATTTGCGATCTCCAGCAGTTGATCTTCTTGTTGCACAGACCTGCTGGATTCACCTGGTTTGTTGACAAATTGGTTGCGGATCCCTTCCTTGGCAGTTCGTGGGTCCTTTGTGGTTGGGAAGTAGCGCTCGAACTCTTTTAAAAACAAAGACATGTGATCGTGCACCAGCTGGGAGAATGAAGGCTCAGGCTCAGTCTCACCCAAAATCCCCGTAATGTTTGAAACATGTCCAAAATGCCTCTGTTGACGCGCAGTCCCCACAAATCCAGTTTGGCTTTAAATGCAGCTACTTTATCTGCCAACTTGAAGACAGTTGTCATTTTCCCCTGAAGTGACAGATTGAGTTCATTGAAAAGGCTGAATATGTCGCACAAGTAAGCCAGTTTTGGCGCTCAAGTGACCGAGATGTAACCGAGAGCATACGGTCATTTTTCAAAATAAAAGATTCAGATAATCAGACTCAGATAATAAATAAAACGGAAATAATTAATGATTTCTTGTGCGGCCCGGTACCAATTGATCCACGGACCGGTACCGGTCCGCGGCCCGGGGGTTGGGGACCACTGTAGTACAGTACAGTGCAAACCGTGACAGGCAACGAATACACCAACATTTAAAACCCAAACTGTTAGAAAATGTTTAGCTCAGTTTCTCATCGCCATACTCAATTACCTGCATGGATTTCGAGGTTGGCAGAGACAGCAGTCCAGCTACAGGGCCTGAATTAAATTGACGATGAAATGTTTGACTAACATTGGATTACTGCGTCGTGAAAAATATAACCATTAAAAGAAGGAAACTCCTTTTGCGAATCAAGTTAAACTCACCCATGAGCTGGTCCTCTGTGAAGTCAGACTGGTTGAGGCGGGGTTAAAGGCAGAGGGGAAGAACAGTTATCAGACAGATAACAAGGGGCTGACAATGTAGTTAAGAGGTAAATTAA
The DNA here is from genome assembly GCF_001952655.1 of Monopterus albus. Lineage (NCBI taxonomy): Eukaryota > Metazoa > Chordata > Actinopteri > Synbranchiformes > Synbranchidae > Monopterus > Monopterus albus. The sequence continues at coordinate 117,522 of NW_018127898.1, read as the reverse complement.
TCCTCCATTAATTCTAACGTACAGTTAAAACAAGGATTGTGGCTAATTGCTTATACTAGCAGGCCAGGAGCGATACGCAGCTAGCTTAACGCTAAATAGCTAGGTTAGCTAGATGTTTTTACAATTTACGAATGGACAAGTAATTGCTATTTACTGCAAATTTATCACAAGTAGCTACTCCGATGGAACGGTCTGAAACAATAACTGAACATACCATGTCTAGTTTTTTTCGCCCGTAAAACAGACGAAAGCCTTATCTTCGGTAAGAGGAGAGCAACAACAGCTACCAGGTAGCTCGTTCCAGCTTCACAACATTCCTGATGATGTCACCGTGGCTTGTGTAGGAACAGCCAATCACATGCCTCGTTTTTTACAATTACGTTTCTCACATTGTCAAATTGGAAGCAGCTACACCTGTAGAGCCCCTGAACACAGCATAGCATACTGTCCCTTCTTATCCGTACCCAAAGCCATTCTGAAATCCTCAAGGTGTTTTCTATTCATATCGAAAAGAGAATGTAGATATCACAATTCGAGAAGAGACAGCAAGAAAATTGCCTGTCCTACTGTGTAACAGTTCAGACTTAAATCTGGGATATCCATTATGGGTTAAAAAAGCCTTTGCTGAAACACCTAAATCACTGTCATTATTACAGACTGGCAAATGAAAGGGTCCGATTTTAAATGTCTTCCATTCTCAGAGGGAATCCATGTTTTCCCAGGGCTTTAATAATGACCTCCAGCAGTTCTGCTTCGTCCTTAGTGTATAATGATTGCATCCTTTCAAAAGTATGATGATAGTGGAATTTACATTTTACAGATTTCATGGTGTTCAAACATTGTGCTAACAGTACATCATTGGTAATTTCCTAAGCTTATACAGCAAGGCATCAAATGAGCCAGGCCCCCTAACCCATCACCACTTTTCACTCAAGTGAAAGCGCTGATCACACACACTTCTGCAGTCCTTGGACCTATAACACCCTTTGGATTAACTGCTGGATATCTCTACTAAAAAACAGTTCATCATAGAGCAGCTGTTTATCACATCAGATTTCTGTCAAATCTGTTATGTTTCAGTGGAAAGGCTGAGGGCCATGCTTATCAGGCTGGACAAAAGTCACATCCGATCTAGACAAACATTTTTCTTCAATTCAGCCTACACGTGAAGACAAAGTAAACTAAGTATATAGTACACAAGAAAGCAATGACACTCTATTGGCACATTGCAGTAGGTTGCTTGATTTAAAAGTTCATGTGGATAAATTATAGCATGACCTGCTCATTTTTACAAGAAAATAATCATATAACACTAACTTGAACTGCAATTTCAAAACAAAACAACAACAAAAAACATTCTATTGTTGGATTATTTATTTCACCAGGTACCAGTGCTGGTGGGTTTTCTGCTTTCAAATTCATGGTGACAATGTCTGACTGTCTTGGTATCAGACAGTAAATGAATACTCGGAATTAATCTTCATATAAAATAAAGGCATATGATGAATTTTTTGGATACACGATTTCGCTGCTTTCATTCTGCTTCTTCACTGGTCGTCTCTCCACACTGAAATCGGACAAAGTCCAGCACTCGAGCCTGTTGCCCACAGAGGAACTGTGCTACGGTTCTACTGGGGTCTCCCAGGAAGGTCTGTGGTAGCAGACGTGTCTCACTTTCACCACAGGGCAGGTCATCCATGTTGCCCAGGGACATGGGGGATTCTCCTACTACGTGTTGTCCCAGCTTACGACCTAAAATTTCCTGTTCTCCTTCCTTTCCACCCTGGAAAATGACAAGGGCACCATATCGCCCCATCGCCACCTCAGGCTGGCCACTCACGCTACCGTGCACATATGAGCCGATGTACCATTCAGCAGGGACACCAACTGTCACCGCCCGCTTCACTGACATATTCTCACCGAGGCGACCTGAGTGAAAAGAGGGGAACATGTTTCATCAATAAATGGTGCAATGAGTTCAGAAGGCTCATATCTTATTCACAGTTCTTGTTAGATGCAACAAAATTTTTGTTTGCTCTTCTTTCGTTTTTTTCTGTCAAGTGGCAAAAATTTATCAATTTCCATTGCCACAAGGCAATGTAAGCATTAGATGACTTTATATCATGTGACTTCTTTTTAATGTTAGAATTTGTTAATTCTCACCATGAAGAGTGATCTATGAATCCAGCAAGAAAACAATGAACAAAATCAACTTGAACTTAGAAATGAGTTGCACCACTGGTGGTGAAAACCCAGTTGAAGAACTGCAGAAGGCAGAGGGGAACATGTTTCAAGCTAAAGTAGCAGTGAAACTGCAAAATATCTGAAGGAAAACAAACACTTTTCTTACTGACCTATTGTGAGAGCCACCTGGTCTGCAAGTGAAGCTCCTTCACCCAAACTGAGTTTGTTTAACTCATCACCTGCCAGGACACTCTGGAAACAAATGTAGTTTGTTAACAAAATCTAAGTATAGGAAAAGAAACAGGACTGAAGCACTGACACCTGGATTTAATGTGTTGTATTTTCTCTCCTAGCAGCATCAACCTCTAGAAGTCTTACTCACATTTCACACAAAGTCTGACATCATGCTAGAAAAACCCTTTACCTCAAAGTACAACATGGCATTACACACTGTAACCTGTGTACTGCTCTACACTGATATTTTAAGAAACCTCAATATATGCTTAATTTTCAGCTTTACATGACCTCCATCAGCTCCACTTTGCTACAGGTTTAACCATATACAGTGAGGATATTCATTACTGTAAAAATTAAATTACAGGCCTTTGCAGCTTTACCTTGACATATCCTTCATGGCTCTGAGCTTTACTCTGGTGGTGAGCCAAGGTGGTAAACACCACATCCTTCACCAGCTGCTGGAACTTCTCATTGCGGGCAACAAAGTCTGTCTCACAGTTAACCTGTATCAAAAAGAGAATAACTGAATTCCATCAGGCTGAACAAAAATGAAACTAATGAACTGACATGATGATGCTGGTAATAACTTCCTATGCTGCTGGTCTTACCTCCACCATAACTGCAGCTTTATCTCCTACAAACAGACCGATCAGGCCCTCCTTAGCTTTGCGACCCTCCAGCTTGTTTGCTTTGCTCCAGCCCTCCTTCTGTGCCTGCTCATGCAGCCAAGCCTCTGCCTGAAAGTTGGACAAGTTACATCACCTGACACTGTCAATTGTTAGTGCAGAGTGGGGTTGAGAAAGGTGGTTACCTGTCTTATTTCATTATCAAATTTCTCCAGTGCTTTCTGGCAATTAATGAAAGTGTAGCCGGTGCTTTTCCGCAGTTTCATCAGGAGAGCTTTCTCTGCTGCTAGGAGCTGACAACCTGTGTGTAACCACTGTACGTGCTGGTTAAGGCTGACCTGTAAATGACAGATGGAAAAAGGTGTAATATCTTTAAAACAAAAACCAAGTAGGCTGCCATTTTATTCTGTCTTTAGCTGACAGTCAGATGTACCAAACTTATGTCACAATAGAAATCTAGCCATGATGATATCTAAACAGTACAGAATAATGAATTAGCAAACTTAACGTTAGCCACTGAAACTAGCCCAGTAGTTAACAGAAAGAAAAGACTATTAAACCAGATTGTCAGGTCAAAATCTAAGTGAAATGTCAATAATATGAACAAGTGTGAGGCTAAATCTGCTCACCTTTGCAACATCTCTTATTACTGTTCTGAATAAAACGGTGAGCGACATATTTAAACCCCGGAGAAGCGAAAATTTTGAAGAAAGCTCAAAGTGTCATTGAAAAACCACACTGTGTAAGGAAGCCGTCTATGACCAAAAATATATACGTAAGGTTAGTTATTGCTGATTGGCGCCCTCTACAGTACGGGAGTACAGGTGCATCTTCGAAGCCATAACTACAGCCAGTGAGTCATACTTGCCCTTTAAACCTCAAACAATAATAAATGACACAATACATCAGTGGTAGAAGACGTACTCAGATCCCCTACTTAAGTAAAATTAGTAATACAACAGTATAAAATACTCTGTTATAAGTACAATTCTTGTATTCAAAATGTTACTTAAGTAAAAGTACAAAAGTATTAGCATCAAAACACACTTAAGGTACTAAAAGTATTCATTTGCAGAATGGCACATTTAATAGTAATGTATATCATATTGAAATATAAAACTGATGCATTTTTGTGTACATCACATTATATGTTGTGGCTGGTAAACAGGGAGCTAGTTTTAACTAGTTTATAGGCTTATAATTTTAATTACTGCTGGGTAGCTTGTGAATTTTATGAATGTTTTATGAATACTGTATATTTTGTATTAATTTGGTTCTGGACAGTAACTAGTAACTAAAGTTATAAAATAGGTGTAGTGGACTAAAAGTACAATATTTGTCTCTGAAATGTAGTAAAGCTGAAGTGTGAAGTAGCAAAAAAAATGAAAATACTCAAGTATAGATACTTCAAAATTGTGCTTAAGTACAGTAATTGATTAAATGTACTCAGTTACTTTTCACCACTGCAATATATGTTTGTATTCTGTCAGTGTATTGTTCAATTCTGAGCCTTAATGCTGGTTACAGCCTGACAAGAGTAGGACGGAAAGACCTGCAATGAGCTCCATCACGCACTTGTGGTGGAGCAGTCTGCCACTGACGGAGCTGCCCAATGCATTCAGGGTCTGATGCATAGGGTAGGAGTCATTCTACAGGAGGGATGTTAATCTAGCTAACATCCTACTGCACTGGGTCAAGGCGGACTTCCATTATACAGCTGGCCCTGTCTGTGGTTGTGCTGCTACTGCCCTGCAGACCATTCCATAGAAGCTGGCTGATGCCACTACTGTGTCAAAGAAGGTCCTCAGGAGTGTCCCCTGCACTCTGAACGACATTAGTCTCCTCAGCAGGTAGAGCCTGCTCTGGTCTTTCTTGTAGAGTGCATCAATGTTGTTTGACCATTCCAGTCCAAATTATGAAATTCATAAAGATAAATTATTCAAATAAAATAAATGAGAAAATAAATCACCCCTTGGTTTGACTGGTCTCATGTGGTAGATGTCCAGCCAGTGATGAGGTGTTGCATTTGCAGTAAGCATGCTTTCTGGCCAAAAAGGTTGGGATTTGTTCTAAATTATTATATCTTATAGCAGTGATGATGCAGCTGAACCTGAGTTTACATTACACACATAAAACCACTTGGATAGTGTGTTCCATTTTCTTGAGCTTTTCTAACTAAGTGTAATCGTATAATCTAATATGTAATTTGGGAGCATAAAAATGCAACAATTTCGCTTATGATACTGTACCTTTGATAACTAATGTCTAATTTTTTTATGGGTTAGAAATGAAAAACCATTAATAATTTCAACATTGCCTGTTTTCCATGATTTTAAACCCCATGAATATATTATGTCTTAGTTGCTCTACACCCTCTGTATGCAACATGAGCAGGATCACTGAAGCAGGTGAGCTGTTATAGGTAATCTTGCATGAACCCTGTGAAATACAGCATCTGGCCACTCTGGCAGGAGGGGTAACAAGACAAAGTGTGCTTTCAATGATTATATTTTGCATTGCATTTCATTAACACTTTATTTTTAAATTGCTTTTATTTATCCCAATAAATGTAATATGTCTGAAACAGCAGTTGCTATCATAGCTGACACCTTCTTGTTAAGGTCTTATTTTTATATATTAAAGCGCTGTCTGTGTGATAAGCAGATGTGCAATTTCACAGAGAAGAAAGATAAAAAGTTTATGTACATTATTTAAAATTTTTTATGTTTCCACTTTGTTTAGGAGTGCCATGGCTCTCCAATACCTCACACGCCTTCTGTACAATCAATCAACAGTATAGCTTATGATTAAGAAATTAAAATGTCACACTTGCCAACACCCTTTAGTGTTTTTATTCAAGATACATGGTCACAGTAAAGTGGGCTGGCTGTGGGCTGGCTTAATATGAGTGTTGCGCTTGGCATTGGTCAGTTGACACTTGCTTATAAAAGGGAGACCATGATAACAGTCATTTCACATTGTTTTCAGGTTGTTGCTGAGGCACGATGAAGGTTATTCTTATCCTTGGACTCTGCATGACCCTGTTCTGCCAGGGATACAGCAGTAAGAGTTTTTTTTTTGCTCTAATATGACCATAACCTACTATTACAAGTTTATCATTAACATTTAATACAGGCACAGAAAGGGTATGAATGCAATTGCTGTTAATCAAACACTAATCTGTTGGTTTCCAGATACCCTGGACCCCTGTCAGGGTCTGTGGAAGGTTTTTATTTTATCAATGTGTACCTTGCCTGTTTTGACGAGTCTTTTTCTTTTCCTTCTAGCTGGAGCCACGTCTTGCAAAGGCAGATGTGGTGAGAAATACAACTCTCAGAATGACTGCCACTGCAACTCCAAGTGCACTGAGTACAAAAACTGCTGCAGCGACTACACAGAACTCTGTCACAGTAAGACCATTTTGTGTCACCTAGCTGACCCTGCCTCACATGAGATACAGATACTGTTAGTCAACAAGCTTCTACCTGTTTGTGTTCCCCCAACACCTGGCGACTTTCACATGGTGGACACTAACTCAAGGTGGTCAGCAGTCAAGCTGTGAGCCCTGTGGTGCTGCGTGGAAAAGCTCAATTTTGCAGTGTGGAGTCTGTGAAAACAGCTTTAGTCTTCATTCTAACCTTTGGTTTTCATTCAGTTTATGTAGTTGTATTGTTGAACGTGTTCACGTAAATTGAAAAGAAAAGACTAAATATAAAGATATTTCACCGTGTGAAATTTATTATGCATTAACGTATCAAAATAAGCATGTGCACATGGATCCCATCTGTTTAGGATAAACAGAAAAGACTAAATTCAACTTAGCAGTACACAACATTTATATGAAAAAATGTTACTCTCTGATTGGTCCAAACTGTTGGGGAGGAATTGTGGTTTAAACTTAATTCTCCCAAGATTGGTCCTTCAATCCGTCCATCCTCCAATCTTCCTCTCTGCTCCAATGGTTGTAGACAGCACCCTAAAAAAGGGATGAATACCTGCCCTGTCTTAATTCTTACATAGACGCCTATGTCTTTCTTTGTTACCAAGAGACTTTTGGCACTAACCCCCCTTTAGCAATAAAACTTCTCTGCCTGTGTGTGTGTATATTACCCTGTCTTTTGAAGTTGGTCTCTCTTCCTGGCTTTAGATCTAATCTCTGTTTCAACTATCCTAGAAACCCCAATAAACTTCTAGCTCCCCCATCCCATCAGCCAGGTGGTGATCATAAAACAACTGTGGACCCTCTTTGCTAAAGCTGTAAATCTAATAAGTTTTCAGTGTTGTAGTAAACCAGTCTCCTTGATGTTAAACAGTACTCTAGTTGGCTTACACAGAAAATACTGACCAGTGATTCAATGCAGACTTAAGGTGATATGTAACTACATAAACATAAACACAACTGTGAGAGTAAAATATATAAACTTATGTATGCTATATAATAAAACCCTAACTAATTATATATTTCTATCTAAAAATGAAAATCACCCTAACAGTATCATGGTCTAATGTCTTGGTTTACAGTGGTGAAAAGTAAGTGCATATTCTACTGAAGTACAGTTTCAGTTCTTCCATTTTATGTTATGTTATATTTCAAGTTTTTACTCCACTATATACAGTTTTAGTTACTAGTTACTCTTCAGATTAAAAGTTTTACATAAAAACATCAAACTCCTAAACAACAACACACTGTCAAACATTAAACAGGTGGCTTTGAAACATTTTGACATGCTGGCCCAGCTGTCTCCTACCAGATGTCAATGAGTTGTAACAGTAACACATCACAACACATGCATCAATACTACTGTAGTTTATTATAATGCAGAGGGTCGCTGGAACTGATTTTATATACAACTACTATTACTTTTGGTACTTTACATTTGTCTGATGATACTACTTTAACTTAAGTAGAACATTACATGCAGGTCTTTCACTTGAAAATGGGTATTTTTTTTTACTCTGTGGTATTAGCACTTTTCCTTAACAAGTAACACAGACCTCAGTACTTCCACCACTGTTGGCTTGTGTGGCCATCCTCTCAGTCAAATCTTCCCCTAGTATGACCAGTGGATGTCACTGTTGTGCTATATCACAATGAAAGTAAAAAGATGTGTTTGCTGTTCTCTCACCTGCTCCCTCCGTTTCGTAATACCCAGTGGTGGTAGTCCTCATATCCTTTAGTGAAGTTAAATTAGCAATACTGCAATACAACATTAAGTATTATGAGCAAAATGTACTAAATATGAATAATACTTGCTGAGGTTATTGTTGATGTAAACAGCATTTTAATGTTGTAGCTGGTGGACATGCAGCTCAGCAGAAGTATTTTATATACTGTAGTGATTTTATAAGAATCTATTATATATTCTAACAGTATTTTACATCACATTTATTCAGCATACTGATTATGCAGTCTGTAAAACATACCCAAAATCTTAATTTAGAAAGTAAAAATAGATGTAAAATACAAATAGTGGAATAAAAAGTATAATATTTTGTGGCATAAAGTATTCAAGTACCTCAAAACTGTAAGCCTAGTCACTTTTTGTCACTTTTCACCACTGATAATACGACATATGCTACAGCAATGCAGAAATTACTTTCATAGGTTAATAGAAATGTAAAAAATAATTTCTGTGCATGTGTTTGTGATTCTCCACAGGTGTAGGAGGGGGTGGTGGTAGTGCCATCACTGATGCTGAGATCAAGGCTGTCTCCGAGACCCTTTATGCTCTGGACTCAAACAAGGCTTCAGCCTCTGAGTTGATCATTGACCCTCAGGTGCTGGTACCTGACTCTCAGACAAACCTGCAGACAGATCTCAGCCCTAGACGGTGAGCAGTGCTATTAGCACAGCGTACTCCGGCTGGCTCTCCTTCCTCCTGAAGAAGATGAATTTACCCTTTTTTCTGTGTTGTCTGGCATTTTTGCTTCCAGCTTGTTCCGCTACCTGGATGAGGAGGCTCTGTTCTCCAGGCCCACCTATGCCGCTCTCCTGGCTGTGCTGGACAACTACCACCGGATGACTGGGCAGGCAGAGGACTTCAGCCCTCAGCAGCTGGCGGAGCAGGACATTTTTCTTAAGGAGACCATGTGCACTGAGCTGGGCAAAGAGCTGTTTGCCTTCCTCTACACAAAGGGTAACTTGGGCCATGTGTAATGGTACATCCCAATTTGGCACTGCTCTGGTAATGCCTTTGCTCTGGTGCAAAGGTTTTCTATATCTGATAATGTGAGCAGCCCCTTCAGAAAAAACTGACAAAATATACTGATAGTTCAACACAGAAAATTAATCATTTTTGTCACTGCTGTTATTAATCTCTTTGTTACTTCTGCTGAGAGGGTAAACCTGTTTTGGAACTACAGTTCCCACAATGCTTTGGCAGATGTAAACTAGAAGTCTAACATTTACATGGAGTCAGTGAGTTAATTGGCTTTTCACATTCAGGAAGATTATGTTTATTCTGAAGAAAACTTAAAACCTATTGATTCTCAGTTCTGAAGGTATAAGAGTGTATTTTGTCCAGGGTTTTTAAGTGGATTCATGGATATTTATTCAACAGAAATAAGAGAAACAGTAAGTAACACTGAATTTTAAAATGTGTATCATGTCTGTGTTCAGATTTGTGTATTTTGATTTTAGACATCTTTTTCAACTGGACACTAAGAGTTATAAAATATCATAATTACATTTCACCTCATGAAGCACTTTGCCTCAAGTTTCCCCACAGTTTGAAAACCTCTGATCTATTGTTTAAAGTGTGTTATTCTGCATCTTAAGGTATCTATGCGTCAAAGGAAGAGTTCATTCAGGACCTGAAGATGATGTGGTTTGGTCTGTACTCCCGTAACAACAACAAGATGGACTCCAGTGGTTTTGAACACACCTTTGCAGGTTTGGACAGAGCTGATGTCTTTGTAGCACCATAGATGTCTTGAAAACAAAAATTTATGCATTTAGTAAGAACTGCATTCTGTAATAGGAGAGGTCAAGGGAGGAAAGGTGTCTGGTTTCCATAACTGGATCCAGTTCTATCTTCTTGAGAAAAGGGGGCACCTGAACTACTACAGCCACAGCTTCAATGGGCCTGTAAGTATCCACAATAAAGACATCAACATTTTGGTTTATACTGTGATGTGAATCACTTCCTTTATTTCCTTTCTTTCTCTTACTTGCAGTGGACTACCTACCCTGATGTCCTGGGGATGCAGTTTATGTGGGATGGTTACTTCAAGCAGGTCGGCTCTGCAGTCATCGGCAGCAGTCCTGAATTTGACTTTTCCGTTTACAGCCTCTGCTATATCGCTCGTCCTGGAAAACTGTGAGTAAATCTAAATGCCCTCACTACTCTGTGAGGTCCTCTGGCCTGAGAACATTTTCTGATTTAGATTTTATATTGTCATCCTCAGGTGTCGCCTAAGCCTGGGAGGAAAGGAGCTCAGTGTCCAAACCTACACCTGGGATAACTCTTTTTATGACAGCAAGCAATTTACATAGCAGCCTGCCTGTCTTTCCTTAGACTCACTATATACACTAAATCCTTTGAAGTAATATTCCTAATAAAAGCACTTATCACAGTGACAGGTATTCATATGTTTAAGCAACATTTTCAGTTTAAAAGTTAAAAGGTATGATATAAATGTATCACATCAACTTATTCCCAAAATTCTGTAATTTTGCAATTCAGAGCAATCTGTCAAATAGATCTATCTTCAAATATTGGTTCTTTTGTAAGTGCTCCAGAAGCTTCCCACCCTCACACATGCACTTGCATAAATAAACCAGTAAACCAGACAGTTGATTTATCTGCAGTGAAACATTTCTGAGCAGTCGGACAGAGCATGAGAATGTGGTGCTCTCCCAGGGGCATGATCAAACTGTGCCTAATGGGGCAAAAAATGGGACTTTACACACCCTGAGCAGGCACAATACTGACACCAACCCTTCAACAGTAAGAGCATGTGCGCATTTGGCACAATTGCTTATTGTCTTATATAACAACAACAACAAAAAAGTCTTTTGCAGTATGAATTATAGACATAAAAAGACATTAACAGATCCTCTTCTGCTTGACCTGCTCCAAACAGTAGCCACAAGCTAAATCTGTACTTGTCAGCTGTCCATAAAACTGTGTGTGTAACTCCCCAGTGTGGGGTTAAGTGTGTGTGTGCCTGTACAAATAGGTGCATCCTAGTGTGCGAGTGCGTCCAGCTGGGATGGGGGTTGATCTTATTCTTTCACTCATCTAGGGTGACTAACAGGATCATTTCTGGTCTGCTGACAGAACAGGGGCACACACTTGCAGGCCTGTTTAAAGAAGGTATTACATGAGACAGATCTGCCACTGATCCCATTGTCCTCCGGCCTGTGTGTATTCATACAAAGCAAGAGCAGTTTGCATAACTCCGGCCTTCAGTGATTCATCTGGAAGTCAAAGTGTAGCAGCAACGTGACAATAAAGTTAGGCCCAGGAAGAATTCCTCTCACAATTTCGTCAGACAATATTACATTTTCTGAGCTGGTGACTCTAGAAATTAGAAAAGTAAATCTTTTCTCTTTTCACACTGCTCTCTTTTTAAAGCCCCAGTGGCATCAAATTAAATCACAGTGGGGCAAATAAAAGAAAAGATTCAATTGTTTCTTTTGTCACTCACACAACTTCATAATCAAATTATAGCTGGCCACCCGCCAGCGTGTCCCTGCAAAATGGACTTCTCCTGGCAGATCTCGTGAGCCACCTGACTTTTGTTTTGTAATTATATTATTCTGCTCTCCCTTTAGTGTGTCGCAGCTAATGGCTGTGCGGGCTAGCCCAGCTGCACATGCAGAAACAAAGCTGCTTATGGGCTCCGACAATAGACCCGTGGAAAAGGGACGCCTGAAGGCGAGTCAGCCAATGAGCATGCACAACAGGGGGCCAATAGAGGGTTTAGGGAAGGGTTAAGGGAGTTTAAGGGTTCAGGCAGAAAGGGGTGTCTATTTTACCCAGTTGTGGGGTCCATCAATGCGATGGTTAGTAGGACACATGGTCAGCAACACCTCGGCCTCCTAAGGGTCAGTGCTGGCCTGGAGGGAGGTTCAAGTTTGGCTTAGATGCTGGATATTTCTAAAGTTGATGTGTGACCATGAAATACAGAGCAACATTAATTCTCTAGAGGTTTTGTAGGCCTTCTGAACAACGTGATAACTGTGCTGTCAATGCTATTAGTTATGGTATAAATTTTAAAGTTGATACAGGCATATGCAGAGTGAGAGATACAATCTTGGGCCATTGAACATCCAAGGCTGATGATAGTGCTGGAAGCAAATGATTTTAATTGCTGCACATGTAATATGTCCACTTCCTTAACACACACACACACTCACACACACACACACACACACACACACACACACACACACACACACACACACACACACTTGTCATGCTGTGGTGTTGGTATCTCTCCAAGGACTTCCAGTATGACAGATGGACAAAACCCACTTTTCCCCACTATCACACATAGAAACGCTGGGGACTCACAGGAAGGTCATGTTTGTGTGTGTACTGGAGTGAAGATTTATCTTTCCATTTTTTTAATTTTAATACTTATTATATATAAAATATATATAAACTCCCATCTCACATCACACCTAGAGAAGTTGAGGGAGGGACTGTCCTCTGAGCAATGTGAACATAGTGAGTGAGCCAAACAACCAGTGGAGAATAGATGAGCATCTGAGCATCAGACTGTTAAAATAAGAGATATGTCTAAGAGAAGACCATCTGCACCAGGACTTCATTGTGTGGGCCAGCACTGAGGGACCTGGGCACATTATGGCATACATATAGTATTACACTTCAGCACCATTTGTGGAACTTGAAGATTGGACAACATGCAGTAAGTAGGTCAAATGGGAAGTAGACATGGTAAGGCAACAACAACAACAACTGACAGCTTTTCATGGAAGGAAAGTTATCAATCAAACTGGGATGTGACTCATGTCCCCTAAAACAAAACATAATGCAAATTTATTTCTATATCATAAACTCTGTTGTGTGTACGTGATGGGGACACAAGGCCTCAGCTATTATATTCCCCTGCTAGTTTGACTCTGGGGACACAAAAGCCATGGCTCTGCTTTTCCCATTTTGAGGCTGCAGGTGTGGAATAGGACAGGCAGAGACCCAAGGGAAGGAGCAGTGGGGAAGGTGGTCAACCTGGGAATGAATAGGGAATGAAAAGCAAATACTTCAGGTGTACAGATTACCTTGAACCCCACCTCAAACCTCTCTGTTAGAGCATGTGGTGCTCTGTTCCTAAATCTCATACATTCTCCCTGTACAGTCTGCCTGTTCCCTTATCCTTTTGTTTTGCATTGTAATCTTTTACAACTTACATTCATGAACAAATGTTATATTTAGCGTGCATATATGCCCATCATAAAACACATCTTTTGTTTGTGATTCAGCAGATAAACTAAAAAGGACACATAATTACTAAAACCCTGACTGTAGTTTGATATTCAGCATGCCCTTTATGCCACACTTCATTACTTTGCTTTTACAGAGCCTAATAAAAATGCTGTAGTAAAAGTTCATAGCACAATGTCGACATTTTGGCAAGTTCTTGCAGCTCGCCTTTTGGAGTCACATTTCATAACCTATTTCCAAGGTCAATATCGAGCTCTTAAGGTCAGTGTTACACTGAGGGGGCATTTCAACATTGTCAAAACAGATCTGAAACAAAAGATTTTTTTTTCATTTCTCTAAATCAAAGAAGTATTTTGGTGTGTTTTGTAGCCATGTGTGATGACTCACTTAAACCAAGTGATCTGAGATGTTGATGTACAGTTGATATATACTGTTTGCAATTTGTTTAAAGGGTGTGTTCAATAAAGTCATGAAAGGTCATGACTGTTTATGTTTTATCAGCTTAGAAATATTGTGTTTGTTGATATCTGTGACTTTGGTGAGGATCAAATCACATTTCATGACCACTTTATGCAGAAAACCAGGAAATTGCAAACACAAAAGTAATGGCCTTTTTCAGCTTCAAGAACAAACTGAGAGAATTAAAGGGAGTCCAGCTATAGAGATATTCTGTATGGGTGATGGTTCTTTAAACCTCAAAATACAGAAGTACACCTATAAAATACACCTGAGCTCAGGGGAGGGGGTGAAATGAGTCCCAGTCACATTTAGCCTACCAATGTAACTTCACATCTCATGTGACCAAAACTACCCCTTCTGGTCAGACCTGGGTGAGATGAACTTGTTCAGCTGCCTGTCCCTGCAGTGCAGAGGGATGGATGGCTGTGAGAGTGGATGGAGTCAACACCTGCTCACACACAATTTCAAGCTGCCACATAAAGTTAGGCTCAGAAAACCGAACACGTCTCCCCTCCGCTAAATGCAAACGTGACGGCCCTCGGAATGGAACAAAGGCCCGGTTTCTTCACCGAGCTTATGCACATCCCCCTGACCTTCCACATACACACACACACAGGCGACGAACGGAGCTGCAGGGGATCGCGCCACGGGCCGGACACGCGCGAGAGCCAGCGCGTCAGCAGGAGTCGGATGGGAGTGGGAGGAGGAGCTTTAGCGCTTAGGCTAAAACCGGAGCCCCCTCACAGTGACCGTCACTGGGACAAACACTGTGGGACAGCAACAAACTTCAGCTCCGCTTGATGGACAGAAAGACCGAACAGTGAGAAGAGAAAAATATCATCTGAAAAATCTCTTGAGGAGCCCCGGGCCATATCAACACAGGTAGAATAAGCTTTTAAAAAGATTTTAACAATCAAGTAATCTGTACTTAAACAGCCTGGAACAGTTTCGGGACTTTTTCTGTGCTAGTCATAGAACCATAACAAAAACAGTTTAGTCGAAATCTACAGAAATGTCAAAAGCTCTGCAGCTTTTATCTCTAACTAAAACTCCAGATGAAGTGAACTGATTATATCATTTAAAATGTGTAAAGGCTTATCAATTTGCGTGTTTAGCAAATAGCTGCTCAAGCGCGCAATCTGTGGCAAGATAATATTTCTGCGTTTTGAAATGTCTGTTTCATTTGGGTCTACTGTTAAGTCCTGTGTCACTGATCTGGGGGATGTCGGTCTTTCATTTAATCCCGTGGCCGTCGCTTCATCCACGAAACAAATCCTGCGATGCCCCAGATTTAAGTGCTGTCACAGTGACTTGATTTCAAGGGTATTACCAGTTCACAAGTTGACGGGGATTACCCGGCGAGAATAGGTGGCGAAGGGGTACAACTGCACAATGCATGTATGGAAAACAGAGCCCTGGTTTACAATAAAGGTGCCAGAGTCATATCCTGGCATGTTTGGGTCAATCAGACGCACCTGTGGCTCAGGAGCGCGCGGCTGGAGGGAACTGTCCGGTGCTGAAGCCACAGGGCTGAAGGCTGCTGACAGTCACGGTTTACAGTACAACTGTTAATGTAGGTTTGGATTGATAATGACAGCTTATAATCACTGCCTCCACTGGGCTCTAACCGGGATTTTAGAAATAGTGAGACCCCCCCCAATTCCCAGAAAAAGTGAACAATGATATGGCTCCATTATTCAACCCTTATCCTTCACTACTGTTATACAGTAATTATCAGTAACAGGATTTAATGTCAAAGCAGGGAAGAGAAAACATTTGTTCTCAACTGATTTCTGCTTAGTTACCCGAATACTACCATGTACTGGTGGTATTTTTATTTAATATGCAGTGGAAGAAGATCAAAGAAAATGGAACTACTCATCACCTCTAAACTGCACTTAGGTAATAGTCTACCCATACATTACCTAACTGCTTATTCTCTAGAGGGTCATGGGTGGGGGTTGGAGTAGATCCCAGCTGATACTGGGTGACAGGCACTTATGCAATAGCAATATTTTTAAATGAACTTAGTTCTTTCCACCACTGCTAACATAACCTTCCTCAGTTGTAAGTGTGCTAATGAGTGAAACAAAGTCCTTGTTTGAAACAAAAACTTGCATTTACCTCACACCAGAACTCAGTGTTGTGAATTTCAGCACACTATGAAATATGACTATGAAATAATATCCAGAATAATAGGGGAAAAGCACAGGTTAAGAGAGTAAGAATATTAATATAGAGAATTCATTCATTCATTTTTTACCGCTTAGTCCCTGAACGGGGTCATGGGGGGGCTGGAGCCAAATAGAGAATTGTGTTTATTAAAAGAGTCCTCAAATGACAGTTAGTAGTGAGGATGATTTGTAAACCTGTCAGTAACTGCATGATAACATGTATATGACAAAGATGTTTTCTCTTTTGCAGAGTACTATGATGAGACAAGGGGAAGGAGAGGAGGTCATCAGCCCTCTGCAGTGGATGGATGGAGACATGAGCTCGCCTGATGGAAACACATCGGTCTCATTACATCGCTACAAGGCAGGTGGAGCAAACCAACAGACCAGGGAGATGGGGAGTGAGGATGCAGAGGAGGATGAGGAAGATGAAGAGGACAGACAGGAGGATGAAAATGACTGCAAAAAACAAAGGCCTAAGAAAAAGCGGATGACCAAAGCCCGACAGGAGCGATTCCGTGCCAGGCGTATAAAGGCTAATGCCAGGGAGCGCTCACGTATGCACGGTCTAAATGATGCCCTGGAGAACCTACGCAGCATCATGCCCTGTCACTCCAAAACCCAGAAACTGTCCAAGATTGAGACATTACGGCTTGCTCGCAACTACATCTGTGCTCTGTCTGAGGCTCTGGAGGGGGGCCTGTCCACAGAGAGTAGGGCTTTCATGGAGACGCTGTGTAAGGGCCTCTCACAGCCCACCACCAACCTGGTGGCTGGCTGCCTGCAGCTGGGACCAGCTCATGGTGCTGGGATGGGGCCTGAGGACAGACATGGTATTCGGGCACCACCTACTCCTCTCAGTGGGGTGGTAAGCTACTCCTCCCCAGGCCTACCAAGTCCACCTTATGGCATGTTTGACTCTGCTCACCTTCTTCACCTGAGGGCGATAAAAGGAGGAATGAATGAGAGTCACTTCCCAAATGAGTATAATGCTGGTGGCGTGGGGACCCCTCCATACGACAGCCCTCCTACACCACCTCTGAGCATCAGCAGTAACATGGTGCCGAAACAGGAGCCCTCACACCACTACTCCTCCTCCCCTGTTGAGCAGGGCCTGTATCAAGCTCAGAGCAGCTATAACATACACCGACAGGAGCCATATTACTCCTACCATCCACCGCATATGAACCCGCGACAGATAAGCTCTGTCTATAGAGACTAAAGAGGCTGAGGAGAGTTCAGTCACCAATACAACCTCACTGCTTGAGTTAGTCTTTGATCCTTCATGAACATTTAAGACTGAAGAGTTGACCCGTCTCAGTAAAGGCTGTTATCAGAAGAATGGTAGAATAAAACTGGCTCGATTATATGTGTGGAGACTTGCACAGTAGCACTGCTGAACATTACTAATCTTAGAAAATACTTGACCTAAACCAGCACATTTTCTTAAAAATGGATTACCAAATGATGTAAGGACCTAAGGGTTCCTAACAGGAAAATCTGCTTTGGCCATTTTGACCAATGTCCTGTTACTGTAATATAAGCACTTCTTATTTATCTTTGGCAACATCAGATATTTTATGTAAATTAATTTAATTTATTTTCTAATTTTAATACAGTACATAAGGATGTTGTTGATGTGCAGATGTGTGCCCGGATATCCTTTTGTATTTTTTGGTCAAGGCTTCTCTTTGTTTGATAGAGCGATAGTTTATCTCTTACAGTATCTTTCTGTTGTGTGCAGTTTTCTTGGTTGTGTATTCGTTTACATTTTGCACTCAAAACACATTCAGTTGTAGATTTCCTAATGCAATGCAGCTCATCTTTGGAGGGTGTTGTCTGCAGATGTTTCATAGACAAAGACAAACAAACTAAAAGAAAATGGGTGGAGTTTAGGTGAGGGATCATGGTAAATATTCTCGGGTTAACATTGTGAAAATTATCAAATTTTCATCAGATTTTGTATATCATACAATATTTAGTCTTTTCCATTTTTTTTTTCTTTTGGAAGATTCAATGTTGTTAAAATATAAAAATTAATTCAACCAGTCCATGGATTCTGTGTTTAATTTTTGTTAAATCGATAGATAGAAATGGATAAACAGAGAGACAGACAGATAGATATGTCAGAGAGTTCAGCAACTCCATCAGCAGTGAGGGATCCTGATTAATTGCTATCCTGATTTTTCTCCCCAGATCTCTGTGATTTAGCCACACTAATCCTTTGACTGTCTTTTAAAAGGGTGGATGTGTGAGGTAGGATTTATGATTTATGATTAACATGGCTGTGCAGACTTTCTTATTCACTGACACTAGGATTGTTTAATCCTTGACATTCACCCAGACCGCAACTTAACCCTCACATTTGTAATGAACAGATCTATACATTTATACCCTTTATCTTTCAAATACACACAGAGACATTCAGAAAGATACACTTTTGTCATACATAAATCAAAACTGAAAGGGTTGGAGAACCTTTCCTTTTTTGATGAGGAGGCTGTGTTAAAAAGCAATGGACAAACATTAAATAGCAACAGGTGGAAAAGAGAAACTACTACTACTACTACTCTTGGCTGCTCCTGTTAGGGGTCGCCCCAGTGAATCCAATTCAAATGAATAATTTGGCACAGTTTTATACTGGATGCCCTTCCTGACACAACCCTCTCTATTTATCTGGGCTTGGGACCAGCACAGACATCACTAACATGAAACCCCTGTGGCTAAATAAAAGAGAAAATTATAATAAAAAGAAAAACTGAGTAGAAAAATATCACCCTGCAAATGTACTGTCAAATATCTGATCCAAGAACAGCCACTTCTAGTGATTTATGGTCTACATGTTGGTCAGTGTGAAGGCCACCCACTGAGAGGTCAGTATGAAGGGGTCACAAGGTCACACTGGGTCATGGCTCACTGGTGGGAATGGTCAAAAAGAATCATGGTAGCAGGCTGCTTCATCAATTTGCTGGTCAGTTTCTGCACAGTCTCTTCATCAGACACAGTGAGCATGGGCTAAACATGATGTTAAAGACTATACTTTGGAGGAAAAGCTCATGATCCTGATAAACACAGTGATGAACAACCCACGCCTGAGGCTGGGAGAAATATATCACTTTGTTTTCACAAGGATTAGTATAAGTCTCTGTATGTGTGTAGCAGATTTGCACAACTTACCAGGGAAACATGGAGACTAACTTTGGAGGGGTAAGATGAATAACAGAAGCAGGACATCTCCCTGCTCTTTAGAGACACGTGACTATCCCTGACAGGACATGCAGGATATTCCTTATTTAGCCACATGATAAATGATAGACAGTTGATAGACCAGTGTCTTTGGGGAAAAGAAGAGATTTGCCATTTGAAAAGGACATTTTTGCACCCAAAACAAACAGAGGGCTTTGTTTGCCCTTACCCTTTTTGACCATTGACCCCCTGACTTTTAATCTCAGTGAGGCGCTGTCATGGATCAACACAGAGCCTTTTGGCAATATTTTATTTTATACTCTAATTATTGAAACATTTCCTACAAATTTTAAATTTGTTTCCTGGTAAGAACCATAATTAGGAACGAATTACATTTAAAAAATAGCATTCAATTCCTAATAATAAATCAAAGGGAAACCAGTGCACAGGTCAGCTGAGCTTTATAAAATGTGACATTTGTCTACAATTATTAGGAAATTACAGATCTTTAAAATAAACTGTTACTCAGATTTTTGTTCAAGTGTTTGTAATATGACCTTTGTTTGAGAGCAACTGCCTACTGCCTGAAAATGACCAACAAGTTAACAACACAGCATTTAAAGTGTGCGAGTTTGGTAAGTAGGTTTATGCATGTCTGTTAGGGTGCACACATCATGGTTGTATTATTTGGGATAAAACTGTATTAAGCAGCTGATCAGGGCTCAGTGTCTGAATGGTTGCATTAACTCGCTAATCCTCAGGGGAGAGGGGCAGCTGGGGCAGCAGCTCTCCACCTCCTCTAATACACAACAACTATTGTGCGCTTGCTCTACAACATAAAGCATGGGCAGTGCTACACATCCACTCAGGTAAATCATCTTAATTGAAAGAAAGTTTAGTAAAAGGCAGCATCTTGTACTGAATACGCCCATGAGGAGGTTTTTTGCTGTCATGAGATGTGCTCTTCAGAACTAAATCTACTGTATAAATGGGGAGAATCGAGCTGCCACCCAGTGATGTTTTTGCTGAAATAAAATGAGTTGGGTAAGAGATAATTTGGCCACTAGGTGTCGCCATTAAATTGCTGTTATGAGTGTGCTTACACTGTAGTTTTCTGTAGAAACAGATTGATCTGATGCTTCACTGCTCAGCTTTTGTGAAGATGTCAAGTGATTGATATTCACTCATCAGACATGTTCTGCTAAAACTCACAGCCTTTGTAGAGCAGAAATTAAACATTTATTAGTAATGTTTCATAAATTTCCAGCATGATTATTGCAGAGGTGCAGAATGATTCAAACATTTATTGAGATCTCACCTGTCAAATGCAGCGTGCCAGCAGAGTGAGTTAAGAGTGGGAATAGAATATTTACATGTAAGCTGGTTGATGGAGTGTGAATGGATCTGGATAATCAGGTTAATGAAGGTACCTGGGGACTCTGCTCTATCAGAAATCTGCATGCTGTGCTCTATTCAGCTAACGACTGTATCAAACTGTAATTATTTACTGTGAAAGGACACGAAAAAGGATTAATCAAGGAAATCAGGCTGATTAATCTTCAAAGGCAGCAGTGAAGTGCAAGGGCTAGTAGAGAGGATGGAAGCGGTTGGTGCAGTTATCCTTGAAGGAGACAAATGAAGAACAAAAACAGTCAGGGCTCTCCAGCACTGCTGGCACACTGGGGTGAAAAGAAGCCAGAAACCTGGCAGCACAGCAACAACAGCACTGGCATCATTTGATGTAAAACTCTTATCTGGGTTGAACACTGTTGTTTGATACATTTCACTTTGATTTATTTCATAGATTATGAGAAAAATTATGTTTACTGTATTGGTGTAGGGGAGTGTTGATGCTCAATCTTGAATCAACAACAAAATTTCCTGAGTTGCGGGTCCTGCACTCTGTCAGTGCTGTAGCATGTTTAAGGAAAACGTTACTTCCTCAGGGGTGAAATATGAAACAGCAACTGTTTTAAATCAAAGTAAAGCCACAAACAGCAAGAACAATTATAAAAGAAGTCAAATGACAAACACCTGAGACATCAACAACTGATCATTATCATTCATAAAATGAGAAAAACAAATTCTTTTGACATACAAAGATATAATACAAAAACTGAGAAAAACACTAGATGGGCAATATGGAATTTTTATCAACAGGAGAAGTAAACCTTACTTGTCAAGAGAGGCTGGACTCTCCACTACTCTGGAGTTGCCCGCGATGAGAGGCGTCAGGCTGGTGTGGGCTTGCTTATAGCCCCCCCAGCTTAGCTGGCATGTGCTCGAGTTTACCCCGGTGAATGAGAGGGTCATTTCCCTGCGCCTTCAGTCCGGGGATAGGTCTCTCACTGTCGTTTGTGCCTATGGGCTGAATGGCAGTGCAGAGTACCCAGCCTTCTTGGAGACTCTGGGAGGGGTGCTGGAAAGTGCTCCGACTGGGGACTCCATTGTTCTACTGGGGGACTTCAACGCTCACGTGGGCGACAACAGTGATACCTGGAGGCGCGTGATTGGGAGAAATGCCCCCCCATCTCGATCTGAACCCAAGTGGTGTTCTGTTACTGGACTTCTGTGGTTGTTTCATCTGGCCTCTGGTTGTATGTCTTGGACACTCAGTTGAAGAGAGGGGCGGAGCTGTCAACTGATCACCACCTGATGGTGAGTTGGATCAGATGGTGGGGGAGGAAGCTGGACAGGCTCGGCAGACCCAAACGTATTGTGAGGGTCTGTTGGGAACATTTGGCAGAACCCCCTGTCCAGGAGATCTTTAACTCCCACCTCCGGCAGAGCTTCGACCAGATCCCGAGGGAGACTGGAGACTTTGAGTCCGAATGGACCATGTTCTCCACCTCCATTGCCGATGCAGCCACTTGGAGCTGTGGCCGTAAGGGCTCT
>NW_018127898.1:67231-95169 GCF_001952655.1 Monopterus albus | reverse complement strand
TGACACTCCTCAGCATGCACAGGAAAGTCCCTGCCAGGGTACTGGAGAGGAGAATTCGGCCAATAGTCAAACCTTGAATTCAGGAGGAACAATGCGGTTTTCGTCCTGGCCGTGGAACACTGGACCAGCTCTATACCCTCTTCAGGGTGGTGGAGGGTTCATGGGAGTTTGCTCAACCAGTCCACATGTGTTTCGTGGATCTGGAGAAGGCATTCGACCGTGTCCCTCGCAGTGCCCTGTGGGGGGTGCTTCGTGAGTACGGGGTCCGGGGCTCTTTGCTAAGGGCCGTCTGATCCCCATACAACCGGAGCAGGAGCTTGGTTCACATTGCCGGCAGTAAGTCAGACTTGTTTCTGGTGCATGTTGGACTCCGGCAGGGCTGCCCTTTGTCACATGAGAATCAGCACCTCCAAATCCGAGGCCATGGTTCTCAGTCGGAAAAGGGTGGCTTGTTCCCTTCAGGTTGGTGGAGAGTTCCTGCCTCAAGTGGAGGAGTTCAAGTATCTTGGGGTCTTGTTCACGAGTGAGGGAAGGATGGAACAGGAGTTTGACAGGCGGATCGGTGCAGCTTCTGCAGTAATGCGGTCGATGTACCGGTCCGTCGTGGTGAAGAAGGAGCAGAGCTGTAAGGTGAAGCTCTCGATTTACTGGTCGATCTACGTTCTGACTCTCACCTGAGCTTTGGGTCATGACCGAAAAGGGCAAGATCCCGGATACATGCAGCCGAAATGAGCTTCCTCCGCAGGACGGCCGGGCACACCCTTAGAGATAAGGTGAAGAGCTCGGTCACCCGGGAGGAGCTCAGAGTAGAACCGCTGCTCCTCCACATCGAGAGGAGCCAGCTGAGGTGGCTCAGGCATCTGTTTCAGATGCCTCCTGGGCGCCTTCCTAGGGAGGTGTTCTGGGCATGTCCCACTGGGAGGAGGCCCCGGGGAAGACCCAGGACACACTGGTGGGACTATGTCTCTCAGCTGGCCTGGGAATGCCTCAGCATTCTCCCGGAGGAGCTGGAGGAAGTGTCTGGAGAGAGGGAAGTCTGGGCATCTTTGATTAAACTGCTGTCCCCGCGACCCGGTTATGGATAAGTGGAGGAAAATGGATGGATCGATGAAGAAGTAAAAAAAATCTGATGCATCAATATGTTTTTCTGACAGATCTTAAAAGTAATGTTTTCAATTAATTTCAGAACCATTTTTCTTGAAATTCTGTTTTCATCCCTATGGTAATAACTAAATTAAATGCACTGACGGCATAAAGGAGACAAATGACAAAAGGGGCTGAATGGTGATACCATATTGGCTGTATTTCAGCTGGACAGGTAATTATTGGTCTGGTTTTGTTTGGGGGTGGGGGTGTTATTCTCCTGAAATCATGAGTAGTCAGACAGTGCAAGGAGCGGTGTGCCACATTTGGAGTAGTGGCTTTGGAGAAAAGTCAGAACGAAAGGGTGGGATTTTTTTCAATTGGCTAGTTTCAAAATTGAGCTTCCTCTTGCTGTTTTTTTCCAGGATTGCCAACTATACCTCTAACAGCCACTGGATTCACTGTCAGTAACATTGATAGAAACATCCATGGTTCCCTGTAGATGAATCCTGCTGACACTTGTGAGCCCCTGCATTTTGACCTGAACAGGTCAAAGTTCAAATTTATTCCCTAACTCTTTAAGAGGTACTGCACAAACTCCGGTAACACTTGTAGTATAATGAACAACTTCATTGTCTTTGTACTACTGTTGCTGGAGTTTTTATGTCTTTAGTCTTTTTCGCTACCATGCTTCTACAAATGTCGTCCCTCAAGGATGAAGCCCATTAACTCTTGTGGTCCTTTAACTTTTATTCTTGAATATCATCGGATCAAAGTACCAGTTTCTTCAGTACTTTGATTTATGACTCAAGTTCATGCTTTGTGCTAATTAGTAAATGAAGGAGCTTTGACTTAATATCATAATTCCCATAAAAAAATAATTTTTGGTTTATACATTTTGCAGTAGTGTGCCAGCGGTAGTTGGATTTGAATGAATCTCAGTCCAAGCTGTTCCACTTATTGAGGGGAACGGAGATGAACGTAAACATCAGCAATAGACATGTAGATCAGAGACACTGACGTATGATGAGCATTCTTGTAAAAAAATACATTGCAGAAGAAAGAGAAGGTACAGAGTTGAGTGTGACCCTGAGAGGGAGAGGGGGAGGAATCAGTCTGTGTGTAACTGTATCCTCCTGATGAAATGTGCTTACTGCTCCAGTTTGCTGTCCTTCACACTGTCCCTTAACCTAACCCCTAGGTGGCATGTTGCCAGAAGGCAGTGCTGTGTCTGTGTGTCCATATTATGCAGATTAAATACAAGTGAAAGTATCTAGATTGAATTAATATGAGTTTACATGGGCATCTCTTCCTGTCACAGTAGGACCCTGCCAGGTCTGATGGAACTGTGCCATCACTGCTTTCGCTGCTCACATTAAACACTTGGTGTTGTTTAAACAGCTGGTCTCATTTGCACAAAAGCACTTCACACCCTGAAAGTCATTAAACTGTTCATATAGCTTTGATGGACTGTACTTAACCCCACATTTATTCTCCATAATCTGTAGATGAGCTGTAATGTAGGCAGTGGAGTCGAGCTTAGGCCTTTTAGCGTGGCAGAATTAGACTGACATTTACTCGACATTGCGCCATGTGTCAATCTCACCTCACCCCTCAACTCTTGCTCCTCCATCTAATACTCTCCTCTCTCTCTGAAACAACACTTGCAAGCACATTTATGACACCTGATCCGAATTTACACCTTAACTGGCAGAAGGCAAGACACAGGAGTCTCACAGTATCATGTTTGTACACTTTGTGTGGCTATGTATGTGTGGCTCACAGCCATCCATGTTTAATTTCATCATCCCAGCTATGGCAGCACCTCACTGAGGATGGCAAGTTGAATAGCGTAATGAGCAACTAAGAGTCTGTGAGTGTTTTGGTTTTGCAGTGGATCAGCAGTTTAAAGAAGACTGTAAAAGTTACCTCCTGGCGTTTGATGCTTTGCAATGCAGGATGTGACTGGAGGAAAAGCACCGGCACCAGGAGGCTGCCATCCTCAGACAGCTGCTGATGATCGGATGCAAAGAGTTTGGAATTATACAGTTGACAGAGTCAGGGAATTTTCAGTCACGCTAAACCCAAACCACTGTAATCAGACTAACACAGTCAATTAAAGATGTCTCAGAATGATATTAGAGGGTTAGCTACCAAGGCAAATCTCTGAGCTGCCAAATTTATATTGTTTCATCATAATATCTTTATAAAAGTTAGTGATCTGTGAAAACACCATGCACAAGAATAGGTAAAATGTATTTTGTGTAACACCCTGCACTGCAGTAGGCTTCATATAGATGAAGAATGTGTCAACTTTAAAATTTTAATCCACTGATCATCTGCTATAGCAACCCCAGATCTACACGTTCTAGACATGCCCACTAATACATGACTTTTGGATCAGCGTATTTAAAACATTGAGCCTTAGTCTACAAATTCAGTTGCCAGATTAGGACTAGACAGTTCTGTAATCACACTGATGAATAAAATATGCATGGAAGTGCTTTCTTGGATGTACACTCCTGTCAATAAAACACATTTACAGTAGCTTTGGATTTAACAGAGCTTTAGGCTGTTTAATATATATCTGAGACAAAAACCTGTACGACAGAGTCATTTGTGTGGGAAACAGTTTCTAAGTCAAACAAAAAAAAGAGAGAGAGAGAGAACATAACTGCCCGTAAGCCGTTCGTTTCATCCACCAATCATATTTCCTGTTGCCTCACTGTGTCAGAATTTTGTTCCTTATGTCTCTCAGGTTTCAAACAACTTGCCACCCTCACACACACACACACACACACACACACACACACACACACACACACACACACACTCCAATCCTTGTTTCCTCTGATCTGCCACCCCCTGCCCCTCCCTTTCCTTACACTCTCTCCCCTGCCTGTATCTCCCTCTTTCCACAGTTGTCCTCACTTACAGTATTAGGTTGCCCCGTCCTCAGAAGCAGAATTAGTCCCTGGAATCTCGCGCACTTGCTTCCGTCCCTCCCAGGAAAGAGGTGATGACATGAAGGGAAAAATCAGAGAGAATACAGAGAAATACAGAGCAGGACTAAAAGATATCTGAAAGGAGGAGGATAAAGAAAGAGACTGTGAGGAAGATGAAAAAGCTGAATAGTGGCACACCTGCTGTTTGATGTAGCTACGCTGTGGGCAGGTGGCTGTCTTCGCTGGGCATTTCCTTCTGCACTCTCTAGCTGACCGGTGTGAGGTCTGCACTCATGTTGCTGACTGCTGCTTTATTTATTTTGCCACAGTAATGTGAGTGTACTTTTATTCCCAGTAAAAGAGGACCTCTGTCTGTATTAGTTTATACTGACTGACACATTGACCTCTGGACTGTCTACTGGATGAAGGAGGAGCAGAGGCGACCAATGTGGAGCTCAGGTAAGACCATCACTGAATACTGAGCAATGCAAAACCACCTGTCACTGTGAACATTCCTCCTTTGATCAACATAAAATGAACTGAGGAGCTGGAAAAGCCAGTATCAGCTCATTATTGCAATATTCAGAGCAGAAAGAAAGAGTGATTGACAGTCTTATGCAAGACTGTGAGGGTTTCTCTCTTTGATGAAAAGTTGGGACAGTCTCTCGCAAACATCAGCACTCAGTGTCAGAAAAGACTACTTAGACCTGGTCTGATCTCTGACCTTTAACATACATCACTGGTATGACGAGCAATGGAAGAAATGAGAGGGAACAAAGGAGGAGAGAGACAGAAAGTTCAATTAGACTCAAATAATGAGGGCACTGTCTGTGCATTTCCCAATATTCCTTTATCTACATTGTTGCTTTATAGTCGAAACATCACTAATTACACCAATGACAGCTGTGATACTAGTGCGTGTGGGCACACACTGAATTACAAGCTTCAAATGAGTGTACAGCGCCACCTTAAACTGTTACAAAAAAAGATGTTGCAAAAGAAACAAGCAATTTAAGTAATTACACTCTCGTGGTCTTCTTTAGCAGATGGAGTTGACTCATTTGTTACCGTTTGATCCAAGTATGGAGCTCCAGTCACGTGAAGACAGCGGGTCATATAGACGTCATGTCGTCACATCCAGTTAGCTTCTGTTCCACTAGCTTCAGTGACTCTATGTAATCTCTCATTTAGCATATTTTCCATCGGTCATTGTGAAAAAACTAATTTCCTTGGCATATTTTTTCATATTCTGATACAAGCCACCAACCACTACAACACTTACTACTGAAAGATGCAACCTTTGTTTTGCTACAAGAGTAATTAAGGATTTATGTTTTTTAGAACCACAAAAACTACAGTTCCTGTGATTGCTTTGCATCATGGCTCCTCGCTGCGTTAACCGTGTGTTTCTCGTATTAGGTTCATCTCCCACAACTTTTTAAGTTGCAATAAAAACTAAAAAACTATGTAACAGTTACAGCCAAGTCTAGACTCAGGTCCTCAGTTCTCCCACCAGTTGACCATATCAGCTGATTACATTTCAGCCTCGACGGGCTCGTGCTTCTGGGAAATGGTGTTCATTAAATCCAGGTATAAACTGAAATATTATGTTAATGTCAATAATACATTGTTTTACAGAAAAAAGCCATTATAGTGTCAGCAAATGTAATGAAACTCAGAGCATACTATTGAAAATGGCTGTGTTCCATGGCTTTTTGGAACTTTTTAGTTATTAGCCAAATTAGAAATCTCAGTGGGATTTTAAATGGGGTTTTCTTTCTTCCTCAACACAACCCAGAGCTCCGCTTTCACTTTGGCTCTCTATACAGGAGGGGACCATAAAAAAACCTTCATCTCTCTCTTGGGGTTGAAAGATCAGAAACGATAGTGTGTGTCCCTGAGCTAAGATTAAATTTTTCTTTTGTCAAACTTCTGTTGGCAAGATCATGAATGAGCTTTCAAACCTGGTCTAAAATGACAGTTTTGAATCAAGTTGTGTTGAACCATTACATGAATTTTTGAGGTTTTCCTGTTTTCTGCATAAATACTGAAAGAATTAGCAGCAAGAAAGGTGTTAGCAACTTTGCTAAAACCTTTTTATTCACTTCAGAGTATATTTTGTCTTTAGACATTGACAATGACACATTCTAACCCCTAATCCCTAATAAGTATGTTTCATGTACACTACATTTGCTGGTGAATTACTTTCTACCTCTTCACTGTACAGGGTCATACTGTATGTGTGTATTTATGTACAGTGCGAGCTGATCATTCCCAGACTCCACTCTAGAAGCACCTATTTTAACCTCTGAGGTGTAGTAAACAGCTACCCTCCTCTGTACTGCCACCAGAGGAGAAACACACACTGTTTGTGACTTTATAACTTTGCATGATTTACAACCAAACAGTCTCAGTTAGTATGCTGGACCTTAGCTTCAGCTCTGAACAACTAAAGTCTCTGACCACAAAACACAACAGCAGATCCAGTACAAACAGTAAAACAACAACCACAACAACAACAACAAAAGACATAATATTGTTATATAAATCACCATGGTTCTTCAAACAGTAGCATGTTGTGGGAACATTTTATAAGTTGCTCTCATCTCTTGCTCATCTGTTTGCCTATTGTGACCTGTCTACCTAAACACACGCTTTAGGTTGTTTAATCAGAGTTATGCATCAGCTGAGGGCTTCATCAAACATATGCAGGGCTCCTCAGGAGTCACAGCTAACGATCATGGCTAAAATTAGAGTTTAACAAGCCTGCTGACACAGTTATTAGCCCCTGGAGTAGTAGGAGAAAATGATAGGATGGTTGAGGTCATATGCACATGTTTTTCACACACACAGGCCTACCGACTGCATGGCACTACAACCCTGATACAAACGTCTATTAATCCTATACACCTGTGGATATTTCTTTATGCAAAAGAAAAGTATGTTTATGTATAACAAGAGGATTTTAACTTTACTGTATGTGCTCTGTGTTTTAAATGGCGATACTGCTCTTCAGCTAAAGCATCTGCATACAGTAAATTAGTTTCCACAAAAGTCCTGCTATTGAAAAACAAGTCCATATTTCACAAATTCACTTTGAAACATTTTATTTACTTTCTATTTTATGAAAGCTTTAAGATTAATCTTAACTTTATTATTAAATCAGATTATGCGTTGAAATATCACAGCTATCAATTAAACAATGATACTTTAAGAGCGTAGTCAAAAGTCTGACTAAGAGCGATTTACCGTACTTTATGCTGTTTTCTAAATTCTGATCAAGCCATGGCGTAGCCAGTAAAGCCATCGTTTCACACGGCTTCTGCTCCAGTGTGTCGGCGCCTGAAGTTTGCTTTAGCTGAACTGAAATGCCTTATTTGAACTCATACTTGCAAAGCCATAATTAAATGTATTGTCTTCCTTCAACCTTTCAACCCTAACATAATTTTTTCTGAGTGTTATTACAGGCGAACAACTTAAAGTCTATCCCAAGAGACCCACACACAAGCAAACAGACACACATGAAGGACGGTGTGTCACCTGACGCCGTGGTCTGGTTTCAATTTCCAGTGGTGACATCCATTAAAGTCATGCTGTGTCTGACCCTCCAATCATCAGTACCTGGCCCATTGGCCACAACAATACACTTGCCTGCATTATTCAGTCCAGCTCCACTAATGAGGAAACCTTATCTCTCTCTAACACACACACACACTCCAGACATGACACAAGCTTAAATACACACACACACACAAGCTGACACACAGCATTATTTAATTTATTGCATATATTTATTTTTTGTTAAGACATTATGACCATGCTGCCTGATCCTGTGGCAAACGATTTGATTAGGTCTTGAATATACATTAGCACTGGCTCTACTTTGAGCACATTATATTTTGGTAAATGTACAGATGTGCATGCAGTATGCTGAGTTGTTGAGCTCATTCAGCACTCCCCGCCTCAGCCTGTCAAACAGCTGTCAGCATCCTTCACCATGCCGTTTCACCACATCTTCCACATTCCACACCTTGCACTTCCAAAACCAAGTCAGTCTGCATTAACCTCAATCTCTCCTCCCCACCCTTCAACGCTCCATTGAGTTTCTCATGCTGTCAGTCTCTGTCAAACCTTTGTGTGCTGTTTCTCTTTCTAGTCCTGTTCACAGGGTGGTCTGGAATGGCAACTACAGTGTGAACCCGACCAGCGTATGACTACGCTTTGTGTAAATAATCAACAAACAGGTAGAAAGGCAGACCAGAGCACATATCCTGCCTCATATTGGGGGAGGATGCTGTGAGGGCTGACATGAATATACATACCTAAGATAGGCTGCTGATGTGAAGTATGAGGCAGAAAATAAAGTGAGACAAGGAAAGAAATGAAGGAAAAAATCATCTATAGCAAACAGCAGAGAAAGAGTGACGAAGAGAAAGGGAGAGCAGAATCGACAGCAGCATTATCACTCTGCCTCCTGATTCAAACACTCAGAGAAAATGCTCAGCACCAATTGCACTCATTGGCCAAGCCTCTAGCCAATCAGAGCTCAGGAATGCAAGGTGCCTTTAGGTTATACCCAACCCCAAAACATGAGAGAGAGAGAGAGAGGGAGTGAGAGAGAGAGAGAGAGAGAGAGAGAGAGAGAGAGAGAGGCATGCTGTGGTGCAGTGGGTCCTCTCAGCTGTATTCTCTGGTGTTCCTCCTGCTGGAGTGAGTCTATAACAGTGACTGAATTACAGGGCTGTTGTGTTGCAGCCAGCGTTGCTGCTGCTGTGCTTCTCATTTGGCAACATCTGGCATAACAAGAGTCTTGTGCTGAGATCTGAAGGCGAGGGAGCATCTCATGTGGATGAAGGGAACAGAGCAGGAGAAGATATACAACGTAAAGATGCAAAGTGAAGGTTGCGATATTGAACGACGTTTCCACATTTGTGCTGAGTTTTGAGAGGCACAAAAGGTGGGCTGAGTGGGTTTGAGTCACCTCAGTAACTGATTGAGGAAGACAAGAGTTGAGCAGGAAGATAACGTGGCGAGGACAAGTTGACAGTGGAAGGATACAGGATGATTTTGGGTAAGACAGTGTTAGAACGCTTTTCTCCCGCTTTGCTCTTATTGATGTGACCGATGTGTTTCTTACAGTTACATTCCTCTTGTCTCAAGGTGATCAAGTTTGTGCCTGGCACAAACTTTTGGTTGGATCTGTTTATATTGATCAGTGGGCTACCCTGGTTGTAAAATCTGGGGTGAGCAAGGCTTATTTTGCTGTAGTTCATGTGAGGTTTCTGAGAAAACTTTATTTATGTTTATTTATGTGTTCATGGATCTAGCAGTCATTAAAATTATTCATATAGGAAATATAGGAAAAGACAGATAAGACATAAGCATCCCACAGAGAATGTCTAACATTGCTGAATGAATTCTAACTCTGCAACACACACACAAAGGAGGGCAGAAAGACAGAAAACAGCTAAAGATGGAGGAGTAAAAGATTAAGGGCCTTGTTTTGCTGTTAAAAGATCTAATCAGCACAACACCCTAAAACCAAAATTCAAATGCTGATACAATTTAGAAAGCATGCCATTATATCAAAGATACAGAGATCATATTTCATTTTAAGTAAGCTGACTGTCACTGAAGGCTTTTCTTGATTAAAGTTTAACTTCATTAAAAAAGTCATACGCTTATTCATTTGAATCAAGTAAAACATGTTAATAGGTTTCAGAGCTTTGTATCAAACCTGCAGGACTTGATTTTATATATCAAAATAAATCATGCAACAAAATAAATTTAGATTTGACTTGGATATATTGAGAGAGTATAATTTCTAAATATTTATGCACAAATTAAGTTATAATTGTGTTTTGTAAAAAGCATTCAGTGCAATCGGTTCAACACTGCAGAATATTATGGAAGGAGCTGTTCAATGTGTTCAAAGAAATAAATACACAAAAGGACACTGTGGCAAAATTAGTCAAACAAGATCCTGTAGTGGATTACTGTTATAACATTAGTGCAAATTGTTTTGATAAATTAATTTTGCTAATGTGACACAGTCATGTGGAACATTTTATCTTCACATTTGCAGTTTTAATATTTTATCTTGTCAGTTTACAGAGTATAATTCTTACTTTCAGAATAATTTTGAATAACTATAACATCCTTCTCCCACGTGTGTGTTGACAAAATATTTGACAACCTAATTTTGGGTCTTACTGTGATCCCAGTCAAATTTAAGCTTGTGGTAATCTCTTTCCTGGTGCACAAGTTTTAACTCTGTGTGCACTAGACACTGAACACCCTGACATTTGATCACATCAACTTGGGGTGACAGGGTTTTTTAGACTGTATTGGCTTCCCTTCAGTAAGTCAGAGTTGTAGATCCCAGGGACCGAAATAGTGTCAGAGAGAGGTGAGGACAGTGTTGACAGGCAAAGACAGAGGGCTGAACACATATATTCCACTCATATCCTTTCCTGTTGTCCATCATCAACAAAATCTCTGCCTCTCCAACGACAGCTACCATTTAAACACTGCATTTCACATTTTTACAGAAAGAAAATATTCAAATGTGTCAACACAATCAGCATTGGAGTATGAAAGAAATGTGCCAAAGCGGGCACAATTTAGAAACTCTGTGTGATTTTTATGATGAATATTTCAGACCCAGGTCTGAGGCCTTTACTTATTTAAAAATGAGCTAAGGCTTCCTTCAGTCTGATGCAAAGACCTCACTCAGCACTATGACAAAAGTCATGTCTCACCAGTATGACGTAATCTACAAATGCATGTATCTATGTGTATGTGTGTGTGCATATATATATATATATATACACATGTATACAGAGTACACACATACTGTACATACTGTGTATACACAAAAAGTTTGTATATACACAAAAAATGTCCTCACTCAGTGTCTTCAACAAGAATCATAGGTGCATGTTGTCCCTGATAAACAACATGACCTTTAAACTGAAGCAATGCAGTGACGGATGAAAAGTATTAGCATTTAAAACAGAGAAATATGCCTTTCACTCTCTATGTTTGGCAAAAACACATTTCAATCTAGTGCAAAGAAGAGAAGGTCGAACATCTCTGAACAGTATAACGTATACAGTCAGCCCTCACAGGAAAGAGCCTTTGGTTAAATGCCAAAAATGGCCTATGTTTAAAGTTACCCTATCTAATTTCTTTTCAGTCACTCAAAGATCTGGTGAATCCCAAAAAGAAAAAAACCTGGTGCTGTACTGTAAGTCTTTGCCCGTCGCATCATGTCCTGTTTCCCAGTGCCAACATATACTACAGATGCCTGGTTGCGACAGACTGTACAAAATGCTGTCTCAAGTCCAAATCTAGCGTTAGCTGACTAATGAGTAAATTTGTCATTGCACTGCTAATGTGACACAAAACACTAATTTTACACAAAGCTCAAATTACTCCAAAATGAAAATCATATAAATTCAATACAAATGTAAACTCATGACCATGCTAGTTCGCTGATGTTACAAAAAATTTTGTATATTATTCAACAACCCACACAGCAATTATCATAGATGTAGGACAAATTGTGCACTCAACAAAGAAGTGTGGCTGACTTGACTGCAGTGTAATTTTTAAGAAGACCAAATACACACATATTAGGATGTGCAATAATACACAAATTTTATTTTTTTAGGTCTATTAGTAAACACCCAACCAGACTTTAAATGTCCATCTTGGCCACTCCAAGCACCTTTACCGTAATCACATGAAAAGAAGCACAACATAAATCAAACAGGAGCTGGCTTGACCAGGTTTTTGCAATTGATAGCTCACTTGACCATAGTTAACATCATCCCATTTCTGTGTCTTCCAACCATTTCCAAATCCAACCTACTTCTTCCATGTGAAAACATGAAATTCAAGAAAATGTGTGGTTTGTCCAATCTGGGGTACCATGAAAGAAAAAAAGGCGTCTTCAATGATGGGGGACCCACTCCTATGTAGATATAAAAAACTTCTAAGCTAAAGAAAACACATCAATTCTTATTTTCTGGTGATTACACATTAAAAAATATATTTGATAATTATGCATAATGTAGCCCATTTCTGCTAATAACTCTATATTTTACAATTTGCACCTTTAAATGCTAATACACCCAGAAGTAAGAATGCTACATTTGAATCCAATTTGAGTCCTTTGGCTGCTTTTAACCCTTTCCACCTCTAAAAGCCAAACCTATGTTAACCCTGTTCTTTTGCTCTTTATTTGCCACTCTGTGCAAAACACCACCACCTCTTTGTTCTGGCAGGCACTGGTTGGACATTTAGCTGATGACAGGTCCTTTGTGGCTGGCTGTTTCAAACGACTACTCATAGTAAAAAAAAAACACTTCTTATAACCTTTGCTAGGTGGTGGGTGGGACTAATGTATGGACCAGATTTTGAAAACATGGGGTAGAAAACTGGAATAACACCAGTGCTATAGGCAGCAGGCTGTCATGGATGGGGGTAGTATTGCAGAGAGACACAACACCCTGGCCCATTTTCACTTGATTTATCAGACCATGTGTTAAATCTTAGTTAATGCGTCTTATCTGATTATGTGTATGATGACTCTCATCTGTCAGGAGTAATGGAAAATATAATGTGACTGTATTGTTAGCAGCCTTTTAAGGAAACCCGGGTAATGTATGGGTAAACAAAGCTTGTGGCTTGGATATGGCACATTTACTCATGACAGTCAACATTAAGCATGATTGCAGTCTTTCACTCTTAAAATAAGTATTCTATTTTTAACCATGACTGTGGTCTTTTAACCTTACACTGGGATCAGACTACATGATATCACTCCAATAGTAGAAGTTACCCAATAAAGCAGCATGACATCATGACAAAGAAACTAGTGTTCACCTAGTTTAACAACTCCTACTGCATGAATGACCCAAAAGAGTAAATCTTCCATGCACAACAGTAAACATGTTGGAGCAATAAATGAATCACTGGTGCTAAGAATTGGTCCCGGAATATCTGTTTTACAGCTACTCCTTTTCAGTATGCTCATCACCAAGGTTATAAAGATGGTAAGGTTACTATGTGCAATCTAGTCTAAAGTGAGTTTGTGAAGTGGCTGCTGGAACACTGCAATTTCCCTTTGGGTTTTATAAATCTATCTATTGATAATTTTGATAGCATAATCAGACATGAAGAGCCTAGAGCCATGCTAGCAGCTCTGTGAAGCTGCACTTAGGCATACTTGAGCTAAATGCTAGCCCAAATTATTTTAGTATGTCAGCATGTAAACATTTGCTAATTAGCAGTAAAACAAAGTACTCATGAGGCTGATGGTAATGTCATTTGTTTTGCAGGTGTTTGGTCATAAACCAAAGTACAAATGAATTTCTTACCTGATGATGGTACTAGGGGTGAAGTTATTATAATTCATTCTGTATGAGACATGTCTATAGTATATAAAATTTTATATCTACACAAACCCAAAAATGTTAGCCTCATGGTAGTACTCACTGAAAAGTCATTTAGTTTGAAGGACTTGTCAACCATAACCATAAAAGAAGAAGGCCTTTAAGCTTACAGCACAAAACGCTAACACCAGTTATTTACTGGTTTCAAAGATGCCAAAAGAGGCAAGAGGGCCACGCTGAAGCATAAAACCACACACCAGTTCCTTCCAAAAATATAACCTGCAATTTCTGCTTTTGTGGAACAAAACCATA
This sequence comes from Monopterus albus, assembly GCF_001952655.1. Lineage (NCBI taxonomy): Eukaryota > Metazoa > Chordata > Actinopteri > Synbranchiformes > Synbranchidae > Monopterus > Monopterus albus. Next base: position 81,428 of record NW_018127898.1, on the reverse strand, counting down.
TATGATATGTATCCAGCTGCATGCATCATCTCTTTACTCTATCTTGATTTTTCTATTTATCAGAGATTAAGTGTTCCTTGCCTTTGCGTGTTCTCCATTGTATAAAATGATAAAAAGACACCTGGCTGTTGTATGACAGATGCCATTGTTGTGTATATGTGTGTTCTCTGTTTACATGTGCGCTTGCTTGTTTACTTTACATTCTCAGGTTTCTGTAGGTCTGTATCTGCAGCTGAGTGCACTTCCAGCTCCCATCTCCCAGCAGGTGTGTAAATGGTTTGACAATCAGGATAATAATGTGGGGCAGGGCTGGCAGTCATGTTGACATGGTAGATCTCTGGCCAGCCCTCACATAGTTCTGAGTGGTTACATCATGACCACAGTATAATGAAAGAGAAAGTTGGCAACCAGGCCATATTTTCATCTACTGTACGTACTGGAAACAGTAACATTTCACTCGCCAACTTTGCTCTAGATATTTACAAACTCAGCAATGCTGAGCATATTTTCAAAAAACACAAGTAAGACAAACACTTGTATCTGAGGGTGCTTAAAGAACATGAACCAAGATTTTGATGTGGCATGATTATATACAAATCTCTAAGTACAGCCCCAACTACATTTGCATGGGTTGAAAAATTTAACCCTTATCTTAAGGTCATATAAGTCAACCTCATTCAAGTAAACACGTTAGCAATGCTCAAAGAAAACAAACACACTACACGTTGCTAGCAAAAATACAACAAAACAAAATAAAACAAATCTTTCATTTTCCTAGATGGACACATGTAACAAATGTAGAAAACCAACTTCAGCTCATCTCATATGATTCCAACACTGAACATTATGGCAAAAAAACAATGTGACATACGTAGGTGTTGTACTTACAAACAAACCAACAGCAACACACATGTTGCATATACAATAAATAGTGGCATATACCAAATTTCATGTCCCTGGATTCTTCTCTATACAAAAAAAAAAACAAAACAAAACAAAAAAACCCACAGACATGACTTTAGACAACCCACGAGCAGAGCAGCACAGTAACTCAATATTGTTAACCTTTACTGTAGTGACTGGAGTGTTTTCAGTACTTTGACAATGTTACCATGAGATTTTTAACACATGTACGATATGTCACATGCTGCAGTTAAGCTTTGAGGAATGTAACTGCTTTTCTCAGTTAGTACATGGCGTTTCTTCTCTACGTTAACCTGCAGGTTAACAGGGCTCTTTATCTCCTCCGCTCACCTTGGACTCACCTCAAAATATGCATTCCCTTCCCACCATTTTCCTTCTCTTTCCACCTCATCTCCCCTCCTCGTCCAGACCTCTTTTCCACGCTCAATTGACTCCAGCCACTCAGACCCACTGCCAAGCTCCCTTCTGCTCATCCTCTTCCGTTCCATGATGATCACAGGCTGTTTTACTTCTATATGTTGTTTCTTAACCAAATACTATGGAGAGCCATACACAATTTTTCAGGAGAAATTGTTAGCAGGGAAAGGTCCAAACAAAACAATGTGCCACCATTTTTTATTTTAATGAGAGCACTGTAAAATCTGTAGGGGAAAACAAAAGTCTTCATTAATCAAAACTACTGCATAAAATCAAGAGAGTGAAGCTGCAGAAGCACCAGCTGATCTCAAGAGCACTGGATAAACACACACACACACAAATAAACACATGTCCAGTAAAAGAGGACTTGTGAGAGTTCGCTGGGAGGTGGCATTTAAGCCTGGCCAATGGGGCGCAGAACATCTATCATTAAAACAAAGTGCAGACTGAAATCAACTCTATTGTCCTTCACTAGCATTCAGCTCTCCTCGTTGCCGTGTCAGATCTCACACAGACCAACATAACATTAATCAGCTTTGAGCCTATAAGATACTCTTTTTAAAGCATCATTCATTCATACTATAGAGGCTTGTGTGTGAATGTGTGTGTGCATGTATTGTCATCTGTCCCCAGCTTAGGTTGAAATAGCTGCCTTTGACTTGAGGGTAAGCTGAGCTGTAGTAAACTGGATTTCATGCTCAGTCCTTCACAGAAACAATGTGTGACACTAAGACAAAGCCATCTTCCCCTTGCAATCATGGTAAAGTTAGCACTGTGGTTGTTTAAGGGTTTGACCATGAAACCACATGACCCACCTGAACATTTATTTTAGATATAATGATGTAGCAGGCAGCCAACAGCTTAGCCACAAAACAACACCCAGGACCCATGAATCAATAGTAATATCATCAGCAAAGGATGATGAACATAGTGATGGTGTCATATGCCATGAAGCGTTTGACCCTGTCTCTTTTTCACATTGTCTTGTACACAAAGCTGTTGGAAAGACAAACAAGAACAAAGCAGATCCAGTGGTTTTATGCTAACACACCAGCTGCCACCCCAGGGTTGTTCCTCTGCTGCAGTGACAGCAAGGTTTTTGTCAGGGGGAGGCAGGCTAATCTGCCACAGAAGCTCATTTCAGAGTCATCTGTGCACAGCAGCCCATTTAGATGCAGATGTGAGGTGGTCACATTCTGTTTTGAGTGTGGAGCTGAGGGGCCTGGAAATTCCTTTTTTAAAACATATTTCTCTGTTTTGGTAGGATCCTGTAGTGTTCTTTCCTATCATCAGACTTCATTCTGATAGACAGCATGACACCCACTCCCCTGTCCCCTTCCCTGCTGGTCCCAACACGAAGCACAAAGATGGAGGCAGGGAGGGAATGTTGAGATGCTCCAGCGACGTCACTGACATTGACATTACCTCTGTGATCATTTAAACTAAATTGGCTAAATGAATTGCCAATTTGAGAGGCCTTAGTCACAGCATATTGGGGCGTGCATGCCTGTGTATACACGTCAGGGCTGGTGAAATCTACTATGATGGTAAGATTCTGTCTCAGTTTTTCCTCAGTCCCAGCCTTTTCTTTTTTCTGCATCTCTTCATTTCTGTCCAACTGCTTTTCTCTCACAATATACACAAAAATCCAATAAGCTATTACACGGGTATTGATCCTTTTCTCGGCCAAACATTTGCATTAGAAAAAAGGCAGTAAGATGAGGGGGCTGGGTGAGACGGCGCTGTCGGTTCGTTTTAGTGGAGAGAACAAGCATTTGATGGTGAGGCCTGGATTTATAGAGTTTGGCAGCACTTTAACACTAACGCTCCTCAGAATGCGCCCAATCAATGCTCTCCCACCCTGCATGGCCGCTGTTGAAGAGTCATGATGTTCGCTTATCTGATGTCATTGTAAATCACTCAGGAGGGGGGTTGGTTGGGGGCACTGCTGCTACACTCACGCTGCAGTGAGAATGTGACACTGAAAACAATGTGTGCCAACTTTAAATACATTACTCTATTGTATGTGTGTCTGCACTGTAAATGCTTATTTCTAAGTAACAGCGGACATGCTGTGACCTTTAAATTGTAATGTGGCGTAAAATGAGCTGAGGATTTACCAGAAGCGTGTAAGGAATACGCTTCGCTGACCAAAGAGGATACAGTGATAATACCCCTCACCCAACAAGGCATTACTGTCCCACTATTTGCACTGTTAACCATGCACTTTATTGCATATGAGACGCTTCCACATCATTTCACAGATTGGATGAAATAGGTAAACATTAGAAATAATCCACATAATATTATTAGTGACTTTGATTTTCAGAAAAAATAAGCCTGGGGATATTCTGTGTTTTTATTATTGCCAACAAATGTGATAAATTATCCCCAAACGAACAGTTAATTGATCTTTTTAACACGTGTGGTTTGTGTAGCTTATTTCCATCACCTCCACTGTTGGCCAAAATCTATTAAAATATACACTGACCAGTCACTTTATTAGGTACACCTGTACAATTATATGCAGTTAAATGCAACATTTCCACTTTAATATCTGTGTTTATGAAGCTCTGAATGTTTCAGTTTTTGGTGAAATTGTCATAAAGGTATAAATTCAATTATATGTTTACTATTAAGGTCACAGTTAAAGGTGGTGTTGTACTGGACTATATTATATATGAAACCTTTTGAGCTTCATAAACATGTTAAGGCAGAAGTGTTGAACTTAACTACATACAGTCGTACAGGTGTACCTAATAAAGTGGCCTGTCAGTGTATAAACAGGAGTTGCACTTAATGACATGTTCCGTTTTTATGATCAACAAGGAATGTCAGTGTATAAACAGGAGTTGCACTTGGTGACACTGTCATTCCCACAAACACAGTCCTGCTGCTGCAAGTACAGTATGTACTAGTGCTTATTAATCCACAGCTGAAAATAGGTCCAACAATTTACTTCTATTTGAGTAATGTTTGATACAAATTCCAGTGCCCAGCTGTTTTAGAAATTTATATAGCCTTTTAAATTAACATAGGTTTATGATCCATTTTTAGACTTATACCTTCAGTAGTAATGATTTGAGTGACACATTTACTGTCTTCAATCAAGACAATACATTAAATATCATCATCTTTATTTATTAATATTTCAACATAAGAATTTTAAAAAATGCACCAAATTTTCTAAATTATTTACGAATATCTCCATACTTGATTTTTTTAAAGAACATAAAATGTAGTTATAATTGTACTGCTTTCATGCATTTCTCCATGACATCTGGTCTTGACCATTCACTCATTCCTTCACAATCATATGAACTAAGATGTGTTATTACTGCTTTTTGTGCAAACACTGCTGATATTGGTTTAGTGAGGTGATAACAGTGACCACGTGAGGTGTGGGATTTAGGGCATGTCTGAAGGGGCATTTAAGCGATGACCACATCTTGTTCCTCTTCCTATATCTTCTAAACTCCTGCCTTCTCCTGCAGCACATGCCAAAGTAGCTACAGCTGTACAGCTGAGCTTCAGCTGCCACAGCCTCCTAAGAGCTGAAACTGGCTGAAGAGCAGCGCTTGAAGGAGACACTTTCCCCTCCATCTATTTCTGATCCTGAGGGTGCATTATTCACGTCTTCCCTGCTGTCGGTGAAAGAAGCCTCCTCTGCTGTTACCAAAATAGCCCTTTCTTCCTCCTGTTTTGACAAGTGGACAGTTTTTATTTTCAGTTTTCAGTTTTTATTTAACTAAATTGTTGAGTAGTCATCCAGTAGAGGAAGTAATAACAGAGCAGGGCTGTGTATATTCTCAGGAGAAAAGATTATACAAATTCTCTCTGCGTGGCCAAATTGGGCCTGAGGTACCCTGCTGGTTTTACACTAAACAAAATAACTGGAATGGAGAGGGTGAAACAGAAATGGGATTAGGAGGAGGAGCAGGAGGAATCAAAAATATGGAGAAACTGATGCGGGGTGAGGAGACGTACAGAGGCGGACAGACAGAGAAGGGGATCATGAAATGGGGGACAGAAAATTGTGCTTGGTGTGAGACAGAGGGAGAAATGGAGAAAAGGCGGATATCTGCAGCACCCCAGCTGTGAGGCTTAAGGAGCTTAGCCCTCCTGCTCGTCACATAAGACTCCTCAAGTGCAGGCATTCACCGCTGCAGAGCTATTACTGAGAGAAAAGTGTGCAAGAGAAGCAGAGAGAGGAGATGTGTGGGTGGTAGTGGGGCTCACCATGGGAGAATGATGCAAAAGATGCGGTTTACATTTAAAAGAAATGGAGCATTAAAAAAAAATGTACCTGCTATAGTTTGAAGATGTTTTAGAGCTGTTCTGATATGATGTTTAGCTTGCCAAGAGCCAGATGAGAAAACTGATACCACTGTCACATACAGTAAATACCGTATGCACAGAGCCAGACTCTCTTTTTCCTGTTGTCTTTGTGCTAAGCTATGTAAGCAGTGTAAGCTAACCAGCTGCTGGCAGTAGCTCCATATGTAACATATGGACATGACAGTCTCATCTAACTTGTGACAAAAAAGGAAATAAGAAAATATTTTGTCAATTGTGGTAGTGTGATCAAGGACGGGCTGTGTTTGTTGTTCAGTCACTGCATTATCTTACTAAGAGCAGTGCTTGAAATAGTTTTAATATTTATGAGGTTTTCTGATTTTCTTATTTTCATCTCAAATCTCAAATTTGCTTGATTGTGCGTCTACCACAGGAAGTGTAAACCGACCAGGGCCGGTCCCAGCCTTCCTCAGGAGCCCGGCTGTCCTCCCACCCCCGCTGGACATGAAGCCCTTCCTCCAGTTCCCCTTGGAGTCTCCTCACCCAGCCAGCATCTGCCTCTTCCACAACTTTAACACAGTGAGTGCACGCTAGCACCTGTCCACCAATACTGTATGCGCAGATAGGGTCTTGGACTGGTAATCATCTTGTTCCACTGGTATTCGGAGACAGAGCCGGTATTCGGTTGCAGCTTTGGAGCACTGCATCCTGAATGAAGACTAGTGACAAACTGCTTAGATTTACAATGTACAATCCAAAATTGATAAAAAGACAGCCGTTTACTTTTTATTCAGCAGAGTGAATTTCAGTATAATTGAGAAAATGCCCAGACAAGTTTTTTACTGCAATAAAATGAGCAACAACTAAACAACAGTATAAGAGGTGCAGGCTGCATTTGCAGCAGGCAGCATTTTCGGTCTCTTCTTCTCATTTCCAGATTGGGTTTCATGTGAAGGTCAGCATGGTGACAAACAGGGATGCACATGCAACACACACGCACACTATCATTCAGCTCATCTGTATGTACTCAGACAAAATGATGCTTCCACAAGTTTAGATTTATCCTGCTTCATCAAGGACATTGAGGGTGGTTACTAATGCTGGAGCACCTCAATACAAATCGCTCTCTTTGCGCAGTACAATTAAAACCAGCCAGCAACACTGCTGTCAGCCAGTGATGGACGGCTGCAGCTCGGCGTGAGTTGTTATGTAAAGCAGGACGACCAAGCTCAGTCTGCTCATCTTTAGAGACTGCAGGCACTGTAAGGACATGGAGAAGGGCAGCGCATCAGAAATACGCGAGTACTGTGATCACTGATTCAGCCACAGTTATGTACCAGGGCAGCAATTGTTCTGTGGGTGGTGGAGGTGTGTGAATTGTCTAGAGAACTTATATCAGGTCTACCTCACCAGCTTTCCAGGTACTGCAATTGTCAGACACTTAATATTCACCAGAGTGTACTGTAGGTAGGCACACTAAAATACTGCATGGGCAGAGGGACACAGTGAGTCTGTGGTTTTATTGATTTTTAACACTCAGGAGATAAATAAGTTTTCTGTATGGCTGCAGGATAGTGTACAGGTTATTAGTCTCTGTGTCAGTTACACAAATTATTTTACACTTAGAATTCATTAGATTTCATTACCCCAAAGCCTGTTTGAGATACAATTTAAGCCTTTGTTGTTGTTGTTGTTGTTTTGAGCAGCAGCAATTGAGCATAATTTTTAATCAGTACTGTAATTATTAACAAATCCCGCAAATCCTAAAAAATATAGATTGGCATGACTGTTTTTCCACCTGGAGAATTAGATAACACAACACCAGATCTATGTAAATCACTAAGAAATCTGGAGATTTGCAAAGTCATTCAGAAGTCTGAAATAAGCTAACTATCTTCTTTACTAAAACAGTGTCACAGAGAAGCTTCAGTTTGGTTTCACTAAATCAGGATGGACTGAACTCTAAAGTGAAATAAATGCAACAATGTGAGACCCTACAGTGTATTAAAGACAAAATATTTAAGAATGGAGCTGCAAATAAAATACAAAGCCATATACATGTACATTAGTGGTGCAACAAAGGGGCCACTGTCTGAGGGAGGACTGAGTGAAAGAGGAGACGAAAAGTGACTAATAGGTTAATGAGGATAAAACAGTAGGGACAGGTACATATGGGGAGCTCCTGAAGGAAACAGGTGGTCAAAGGAAGACAAAAAGAGACAGAGAGAGATCAGCATGGTGAACAGCAGTCACCAATAGGAGATGGGACAGGTTCATGTTTCTAATTTGCTGGCATACACAAAGACACAAAAGCTTCATTCATATTACCTGCTGATGTGACTCAAATCAAATTTTTTTCTCCTTCAAGTGACTCAGATCTGATATTTTCACACTTCTGTGAGCAACCCAAATCAGATTTTTTCATATTAGATCTGGCCCAAATATCAAATCTGATATTTGACCATATGACTGGTGTCAGAATGGTCACATGGGAGTTCATGTATTTTTTTTCAATGCCTGACTCCTCTGTGCATGCACATATTGCCTGTTGTTATCATTCATTGTTGGCCCCAAGCAGACTGATATAAAATAAACACAGTAGAGAGCAACAACAGCGATGGAGGTCAGTAAAGAGACAAAGATGTTCTACTTGTATGGAGAAGTTCAAGTCAAAGAGGAAGGAACATCTCATAAATGAGCAGTTTCTGAGGAGACTGTGTGATCTGACAGTCGAAAAATGACATTTTTGTTGTTACTCTTGTAGACAGGTGGATCACATTTTAGTTAAATCTACACATGCGTGGCAGTTTAGGAGCTCAGTGGTCAAATTGTAGTTAGATACATGTCACAAACATGAATGATCGGATGTGACAAAAGATCAGAAGGTATTGTCTTGTAATGTGAACATAGCCTTAGACAATAATACACTCAGATACATACACACATTCACAATATACATGTATTCAGGCCGCACCCACACTCAGTGTCTGCACAGAAACCAATGTAAACAAACAAGTACGATGGTGTTTCAGGCCTCTACTTAGAAAACCCAAAACAAGAAAGAGGTAAATCAGAGATGGGGCCAAAATAAAAAGAAAAGCAAGCAAGCAAACTTTATTTATATAACACCTTTCTAAACCTATGTTACAAGGTGCTTTCCAGTAAAATTTAAAAAAATGGAAAGGAAAAACAAATTAGGCTCAAGAGTATAAATATTTCTAACAGTGGATTCAATGAGGGTTTAAGATTTCAGACCAATTATACCATTTCCCCTTGTGGCTGGAGCTCAAGAATGTAAACCGCCTCTCATTTGGCAGCATGTGTTCACAGTCTGAGCAGGAGATGAGAGGCTGAGTAAAGCCACAGTTAACTTCTTGCTGCTTAATTAGGGCAACACCCTGCCAACGGGTCAGAAATCTCACACGTGTCCATCTGAGTCATCTAGAAATGAGGTAGCAAACATTTCATAATGATGTGATGTGGCACGAGCTTGATCTGAGAGTGACAAGCTTGGGTGTATTTTCAAGAACAAGTTTTGGGCTAATGTTTTTAAATGGCAGCCACTATACCTCTGCTATGACAAAATTCAGAGTGAGATCAACATGGTTAACAGCAGTCATCAATAGGAGACAGTAGGGATGGGGCTTGTTTTTGTCTACCTTGCTGGCATACACACATCGACACATTTTTATATACAGCCAGACCTTTCTGTATTTGGTTACTTAACATGTTTTACAGTTTATATGTATATTTCTTTATCAGCTACTCAGTGCGCATTTTATTTCCCTTCTGATAAATTTGACTGCTTTTCCTGCTATAGGGACCCAACAGCAATTATAAGGTTGAATCCAACATAAAATGCATTCTATCTCTTACTAGTGAAAAACACAGAAACCTCTCTGTTGTTTTGTGTAATGCTTTAATATCATGTTTCTAAAACAGATTTTGTAGCCCACAAACTAAGTACGAATTTTTGAAGCTACGCAGTCTGTAATTAGGCCCTTGTACTGTCAACATGAATTAAAGCATCTGATCCACACCCAAGAACTCCAGCTCCGGCACAGACAGCCGCACCAGCTGCTGCTGAGGAAACACACAATCTCCTGTCCACAGCAATCACCACTCCCGCTTCAATTCCTTCTTCTCCACTCTTTTATCTCCAAGCTTTCTCGCCCTTTAGCAACTCCCCTTGTCACTCACTTGCACTTTTTCTTTAATGCCTTTCTCCCTCATTCAGTTGAACCCTGAGGTTAGGAGAAACACAGCCCTCTGAGCTTCTGTTATGCTGCTGAATCTTAGATGCGACCTCTGGGTCATCTCTCCTCAGATGGACCCTGTCCAGAAGGCTGTGATGACACACACCTTTGGGCCACCTATGGTGAAGACAAAACGGCCAATCATCTCCTGCAATGTCTGTCAAATACGCTTCAACTCAGAGGTATGAAAGCTTAAATTGTTTGAATGAATGGTTTACTTTTATAGACAATATCTTATCAACTGATTGTTTGCCAGTATCCTCACCCAAACAGCAATAGTTCATTGCAGCCTTGGATGTCTTCACATGCTGCAGGGGCATGCAATGGTCAGTAGCAAGATTCTTAGCATTTAAAGAGTGTAGATGGTGATGTCTATTGTTCTAGTCTAGTCAAAAACAGAAAAATCCAAGCAGAAGAGTAAGAAATTGATTAGACAATGTCTTTATCTGCTCAACATAAGCTGCTCGTGCAGCTCTTTCTTTTTATACTTGTATGGTATGTACAACTTGTATGAAGGTTTGTTTTTTTTTTATTTCAAATCTACCTTCCAACTTGAGATGAATCAACCAGGTCTGCACAACATGTTGTCTACATTGGGAGCATGGTTGCCTCCTAAATAAGGCACTGCAAATCTACAGTTATCCTTCTTTCTTAAGGTTCACAGAAATGTTTACAATTTCAAAATATAAAAAGTATGTAAGCTAACTACTACTACATACTAATAATACTACAGCAGGAGTAACTAGTTCTACAGTGCACTGGAAAATTAATGCTTGTTCTTACCATGTATGCTTTCTACATGGGAAACAGTTGGTGAGGACCATGGAAGCTTTTCACAGTTTTAGCAATATACAATACATATGATGCATTGTGGTTTTAAAAGACAAATTTATGAAGCTAATATTATCTAGCTAGCTAGCTGACAGCTGATTCCTAACAGCAAATGCTCAAATTGATTACAGAAGCCTGCTGGTAAATTCGTGTACCTTCATTCCTATGATATTTCCTTGATGACCGAAGCCCTGCACCCCACACACATTAAATTGTGGCCTAAAAAGTTTGTTGGCTGGATTCAAAGTAAAAGATTAAAACTTGGTTGAAAGTTTCTCAGCTACAATTTTAGAGCCTCCAGAAAGGAAAGAGAGGATAGACAGAGATAACACTGCCTGTGTAATTTATACTCTGAAAGTATCATTTTTACACTCCTCTATTGAAATCTTGTGGGAGTTTCAGAGTGTCAGAAAAGTGTCCCTTAGGATAAGGACATCAGATAAACAGAAGGACAGCAAGCAAGTTTCAGAAAATGAGTGGAAAGCTTCCATTTTACTTTATGTAGAAACAGTACAGAACTGTACAGAAATGTTGTTGAGTACTGTGTCTGGCTTGGAAAACAAATTCCAGGTGCTGCTAACAAGCCTCTGAATATAACAAGGGAGGTTTTTAGGTCCCCTGTGATGAGGTTTTAGTGGAGTGTTGGGAGACGTCTGAGTGTGAGGCAGAAGGATGAAATGCACTAACAGGAGCTTGTCCTTACAACTACCTCAAAGCTGACTGAGCACATTTTCTACATTTCACTCTTGACAGATGGCACAATGCCACAAGGTAAAACTGAAAAGAGGCAAACATGATAAAACTCAAGGATTGATGAGTGTCCCCACTAAACATGGTCGTGTTTAAGTGAAAATACTAGTAAGTCATAATGTGAACTTTCAAACCCAGCTACTGAATGATATGATTTATGTGTTATGAGCCTAGTATTGGGCCTTTTGCATTGTTTGTGTGTGCATGGGTACATTTGCACAGTGGAAATATTTTGAGGGTCTGATTCCTTGGTGCATGGAGAACTGAGAATTTAGATATCACCTTTTCACAACATGGCCCACAACATACGTGACCATAAACTGTATTTAAAAATGGACAACGCGCCACGAATTCCTGAATTATGCAGAAGTGAAACAAAAATAGCATATATGGGGGCAGCCATTTTTGCTTTTGTGATGTATTTTGCAACCAGATTCTGCACAGTAGCAACCAGAGGTGGATCTGTAGTATCATACTACCAATCAGATGGTCAATAATCTGAATTACACCCCCTTTTATATCAACTTATTATCATCATCCCTTATTAAAACACTAAATCAGAAAAATGACCACTAGTACACAGATTGGCATAAATACCTAAAATGTGAGAAATCATCCACCCTAATGTTTATGGCCTACCACTATAACCTCTCACCTAAACATGAGTAGAAATCAAACAAAAACCTGCTCTTATACAAGCCTGCCTAAATATGTAAATGCATTCTAGTGATGAAGCGCTAAATATTTGTACTCTAAATGCAGTGGTGTGTAAAAGACATGGGCAGCGAGGAGGTCATGTGAGACTTGTGCAACACTCTGTTCTCTCCACTTAATTATATCTCCCCTGTTTAGACCTGCATGTTCTCACATGGTCTAAATGAGCATGGGGTACATGAGTGGGGAGCACTTCTATTTACTTCAGCATGTTCATATTTACATACTGCTTGTGAGTTCACTGAACACACATGCATGAAAATGTTTTGGGTGAGTGTCTCTGGCTCATGTCAGGGGTGTGTTGTGTGGTCAGGATGTCTAATACTGAGCCACCTGTTTGTCCTGCCTGCTGTTTTAGCCGTGAGCCGCATTGTGCATCTGCTCTGCTGCAACTCTTCAGTCCTTTCCACCGTAACCTGAGAGAGCTTAAAGCACAGTGGACATTTTTTAATAATGAAGGAATACCCTGCTTACAGTACAGCATTTGGCTTACCCACACTGTCTGGACTGCGCTGCAGTTCAAAGGCAGCCAAACACTCATTATTTCTCATCAAGTCTTCTTCAGGTCATGAGCCATATATTAATAATCCCAACATTTTCTTTGATGTTTATATCTGAGGGAGGCCAGGATTAAATGGGAATTCCTGAGTAGCTACTGAAAGTGATAGTGGGCATCCAGAAACAGGTGCTTCTCACTGCTACTTACACTGTAAACCCACATGTTGTAATTACAACATTGGAATTCATTTTATGCTACAGAGGACAGATTAGCCTGCCAATGTTCAGTTCAGCTTTGCTGCAAGACTGACGTCACACCATGCTGCATTTGCCACCGTCACCACTGCAGTGCCATGCTGGACACCTCTCCCTCTCTTCCTTTCTGTTCAATCCCACACCAAACCATATTGCATTCATAGTGCCCGCCCGCTCTGCAACTTAGTTTGCTCACCCTTTTCCTCATCAATTTTCATGATTCTGTTCTTCCTTTGTAGAGTATACTGTACCATCAGTGCCTTCTCCTTCACTCCACCTCACCAGCCTCTTTCCACCCCCTCTTTCTGTCACTGCTGCCTGTACCCCCTTACAGTAGATTTGGCTGCTAGACCAAGCTTTCTCTGTGTTCTGTGCCTTTGTTGCTTTATAGATAAAACATCAAAGCACATCCTGCTTAGAGAGAAAAGAGATTTCAGGGACATTCACTTGCTCTTATTCTCTCCCTATTTAAATCCCATCTCTGCTTCTTCATTCATCTTAATCCCCCTTCCCATGGGCTCTCTCGTGGCTTTTCTCAGTCCATTTCACCTACTATGTCAAACACAATTTGTATTTTATCATTATTCATTTTTCCTTTTAATGCCAGTAATCAGATGCCATAGTTTCTCTTCAGTTAATTGTCTCTGCTGCATCTCACCCCCATCCTCTGAGCCTGTCAAGACTTTAATGCTTAAATTGGTGGAGGACCTTCACTGATATCTTAAGACTTGAGACTGAAGGTCACGGGGAGAGTGAAGGGTATCAAAGCCAAGCTCGCAAAGAAAGAAAAAATCTGGAGATGCAGAAAGAGAAAGGAAAATAATAAAGGGTGAAATACAGCACGAAAAAAATGCTGTGAATAGGTTTCCCTATTGAGCTAGGAGCTGTCATTTGCTTGTCCACTTTTAGGCATTTATATCTCCATGTCTAATTGCAGGGCTTTGGAAAGCAGCAGCTAGAGGAGTTAGGTTACACAGGCAGAGCTATATCTGCTATTCTGTCATCACCAATCAGGATGAGGGCTATATGGGTAACTATCATTTGCAGTTAATATCTGGGGTTTACAGAGGGTATCCTGGACATGTCCCAGTGGTCCATTTGCCTCAGTGTAGCATCCCACCTGCACAGCCCAACATGTACCTGTCACATGCCTTATGCAGGTCCTTCAGCCTTTTTACAGAAATAGTAAAACCTATCTAATCCCAGTACATCTCTGCTTGTGCATGCACACGCACATACTGTTACACACACAGTCT
>NW_018127898.1:62247-67219 GCF_001952655.1 Monopterus albus | reverse complement strand
CTATGATTTCATCTGATACTGACATGCACATGCATATCTGGACGTGGAGGGTAACACTGATTTCCCAGCCCAGTATCTCTAGAAAGTATTTTCATATCGGACCATATAACTATTTAGGTTCACTGCCACTGTCAAGGTGCCATTGCAGGAAGTGAGCCTGTTGTAGGGCCAGATGGAATAAAGGCATGGGGGTTGGGAATATATAGGATGCAGTGTGGTTCCTGTTAATAATTTGATCAATTACAAATATATTAACAATACAGAAGACAAGGGTGTGCCATTATACTTGATTTTGCCTTACTTACTGACAGTGATTTGCCAATACTGAATTATAAAACAAACTCACCTCCTTGCCATAAAAGAAAGAATTAAGTTACAGCGTAGCTTTCTGTGCCCACTGTGCAAGATGTGTTGATGAACATTGCAGCTTAAAGTTGTGAGTCTAGTGGCTGTGCAGTTCAGCTACTTGTCTGAGGATAGAAAATCATCTTTAACAAAGGCAGATCAGCTATTCAGTTATTGTTGTTATAGAGCTGAGTGGCAGACAGCAGAGCGTTCAGGAGAAGCAGTACTCTAATTAAATATAGTTTTAGCATAATCAACTCAAAAGTAATTAACTGTGTTAATGACACTCCTGTGCACAATGCATTTTACTGGTGGCAGTAAATGTTGAAAGATTTCCAGGACTTGATAAAGTTTGTGCCACAGTTTTTGTGTCTCTCCATAGCATATGTTCCCGCTAAGCAGATGTTCCCATTTGGCTACACCGAACAACACAAGTCGCTCGCATCATGCATATTGACTTACATTATACATTTGCAAGAAAAAATAATGACACTGTTTGCAGTTTCCTGGTTTTCTGCACGAATTGGTCATAAAATGTAATGTGGAAATGCTTGCTTGAGGTTATTGCTCCCAAAGGTGGTTATTAAAATACTGTTGCCATTACTTTTTCCACCACCACTTTGTATGTTTAATGGGTGTGTTCAATAAAGACATGAAAGATAATGATAATTGTTTTTGTTGATATTTGTGACTTTGGTGAAGATCAGATCACATTTCATGACCAATTTATGTCAAAAACCAGACCATAGTTACCATGTGCTAAAGGAATTGGATAATTAAAAAAAAAAAAACATGCTGTCTGGCATAACATGTAACTTGTCTCCTACTGCTCCTTAAGCATGCATACCTCTCATAAACAGCAACACAGACTCTAAGGACTTCACAAAAATGCCCACACCTGTTCATATTTCCCATTTCCTGAGTTTAAACTGATCCTCTTAAGTATGATCATAAGGACAAGCGGGCAAACACACATCCATCGACACAAACTCTTGATTTGCTCAATTTTTTCTCTCATAGCTGACAGTCAACTGTCACTGGTTGCCCACAGCCCTCCTGCCCATTTTAGAAAATCCCTCTACTGAATAATCAGCATCGGCTCAACAGGCCAGTTCAGTGATTACACCAGTGGTGAAGGAAGATGAGAATATTCTGGAGGGTAATCTTCCCTGACAGCATCATCAGCACATCAGACCTGCAAACTAAAAGCTCAACAGCCCTTGTTGGACAAAAATATAAGAGTTTGCTAAGCTTCATATTTATTAATGCAAGGAAGTAAACTTGGTTAAAAATATGTCAGTGTCAGTAGGTCCCTCACTGGAGTAGTTCCTGTTACAATAAAGAATGTGAAGTTGCATGTTGAATTTTGGGTAAATGCACCATTTTGGGAGATTCACGCTGAATAGCAATCATATAGATATACACTACAAACATCTACAAGTTAATTTAAAAAAATAAATACTATCCAATACAGCTATATACAGTAGCGGATGCTTCAACTACA
The DNA here is from genome assembly GCF_001952655.1 of Monopterus albus. Taxonomy (NCBI): domain Eukaryota; kingdom Metazoa; phylum Chordata; class Actinopteri; order Synbranchiformes; family Synbranchidae; genus Monopterus; species Monopterus albus. The sequence continues at coordinate 65,370 of NW_018127898.1, read as the reverse complement.
TCCAAACATCCACTTTACTGTTCAGTTTCGGCACAGACAGGACAGAATTTTAGTCATCTGCAGTGTTTGTGTTATTTTCCAACAGCTGCTAGGTAGCATTAGCTCCCAAACCAAGAGTCTAGTGGAGCTGAGTTTGGGGTGCAGAGTTAGTTTTCAGTCTGTCATTCTCATACACAGGATCTCCAGGTCCACTCCGAGGTAGCTACAGTCAGCTACAGTCACTCATTCTGAATTACCACAGTCATTAAAGAGAGATCTAAATGATTCAAAAAACCTTTTAGCCAAATAAAATAAGAATGCATGCAGGTAAATACAACCCCAAAACAGAAAATGTTGGGACAGTATGTAAAATCTAAATTAAAACTGAAAAAAAGTGATTTGTAAATCATCTGTTTCCTGTGTGACATTGAAAACAACACAGCAGCACATTATTTGATGCAATACCTCATCAATTTTATTCTTTGTTCAAAATAAACAGTCACTTCAATTCTGATGCTGCAACACATCCCCAAAAAAGTCGGGACAGTAATGAGGTAAAACAATGAAATGATGATTCCACTTGAAACAGGTGATGTCAGTAGGTGTTTGCAATCATGACTTGGTACAAAAGTGGCATCCAGGAAAGGCTGAGCCCTTTAGGAGCAAAGATGGGCCGAGGACCGCCAGTTTGACAACATATGCATGACAGAATTATTGAAATGTTTAAAAACAATGTTCCTCAAAGAGAGATAGGAAGGGATTTGGATATGTCACCTTCTACGGTGCAGAACATGATTAAAAGATTCAAGGAGTCTGGAGGGATTTCAGTGCATAAAGGACAAGGGCACTGCCTGAGCTGGAAGACTGTGCTCTCCGATCCTTCAGACGGCACAGTATCAAGAATCATCACTCTTCTATAAGCAATATAACCATGTGGGCTCAGGATGACTTTTGATTTCCCATACCATCACAACTTTTTCTGATTTGGGGCTGTACAGCACCTCCTTTCAAAATAGTACCCCCATCTCAACATTCAACACAGCATGATGTATTGTCACGTTCTTTGTATGACAAGTTCACATTCAGAGTTTTCTGACTTAAAGATAAAGATGACAATAAGTAAAAAGGGATAAAGTGTTCAGGCCTGCACATGCAGAATCCATCCATCCATTTTCTAAACCACTTAGTCCCAAACGTGGGCCCCGCGAGAGGCGGGGTACACCATGGACAGGTCGTCAGTCCATCGCAGCACATGCAGAATGATTCAGCATAAGTGAATTTCATGTAAATCTCTGATTTGTCTTATTCCTCAACTAGAGCCAGGCTGAGGCCCACTATAAGGGAAACCGCCATGCACGAAGAGTGAAAGGGATCGAGACATCCAAAACATCTCGTCTCCAAGATGGTGATAAGCAGCACCCTCCCCCTACTTCCTCACCCTCCCCACCAGGCCCCTTGCCATCCATCCCTGAGCCTGATCCTAATAAGCAGGGTGAGCATCACCTATGACTTATGATGTTACATACAGTATGCACATACAGGAGTTTGTGATGTCACACAAATGCTCCATGCAGCTGTTGTGTGAAGTGACTCAAAAGAAACTAAACAGAGAAGTGCTTGCACCCTGGTGACTGTTAAAGAATATCTACATAAAGGTATTGCCAATATGAATTATAAGAGCCTGCAGTGCAGCCTGCAAAAGTATTTTATAAAACACTTATCTGGATAAACTCCAGAGATTCAAAATATTATACAGTTCAATATTGATTTGTAACAATAGCAAAACAAGCAAAAAGGCACATAAAAAGTCCAGTAATAGTAATACTGGATGATCAGCATTGTTTTCATATTTAAATATTATATAATGATCAACAAAGGGAGTTCTTTTATGCTTGTCTATGTATGACCAGTGTACAAATTAAAAAAAACACTGTACTGTTTACAGATGACACCCAGTCTTCCTCCAACTCGACTGAGTCACCTTTGACCCCTAGCCGCCTCCCAACACTCATGCTCAGCTCAGCAGAAGCAGAGTGTTCCCACTTGTCCTCTATCAGCTCGCCTTCGCCGTCTAGCCCCTCTCCCTTTGCTGCCCTCAGTAGCACCCCTGCAGATCCAGTAGCAGTTGGTCTTCCTGACACCCCATCCCCAGCACCTAGCCTATCTCCAGGAGAGTCAGAGGAAGAGAAAGCCAAGAAGCTTCTCTATTGCTCCCTGTGCAAAGTGGCTGTTAATTCTCTCTCACAGCTGGAGGCACATAACAAAGGTAACTCCAAGACAGGTTTGTCAAGATGCATGTGAGCTTGAAAAACTAAAGCAGGTGCTTTACTGCCACTTTGTGGTATGAATGGCAGGTTAAAAACTGCATGGTGTGGATGGGTAGGGATAAATGATTTTTAGCACGTCTTTAGCACAAGGATTCGTCATGTTGGCCTAAATTATAGAGATTCAAAATTTCATGCCTGACCTTGGAAACAGCTATGTCAACACAAGGTCAGTGTTGTATTAAATTTAGTATAGCCTTAATTGCCACCATAGATTAGACCTTTCCTTATATTGTTCTCAGGTACCAAACACAAAACTATTCTGGAGGCTCGAAGCGGACTGGGACCTATTAAATCATATCCACGTTTAGGTCCTAAACCCAGCCCAGAGCAGGGAGGGGAGCCGTCCTCTGACCCCAACACTCAGGAACGTACCTTCCACTGTGAGATCTGCAATGTCAGAGTGAACTCTGAGCTGCAGCTTAAACAAGTGAGAAACCCACACAATGCCCAAGGAAACTGAATTATGACTGAATTAATTTCCAAGCAATCTCAATATACAATATGTGTCCTTTCTCTATTTTTGCTGCAGCATATATCAAGCCGGAGACATCGTGATGGAGTTGCAGGGAAACCCAATCCTCTTCTTACTCGGCACAAGAAGCGCACAGACTTTATGGTAGATACTTTGTCACAATCTACATATGCTATAATTCTAAATTCTCCCCCTAAAACATCATTTAGGCTTCAAGAAGTCGTGTCAAATTTACTTACAATGTTCCCTGACTTTTTCAAAGGAACTTCCAAAAACTCTGAGGGCTGGACTTTTACCAAATCCTCTGGCTGTTGCTGCAGCAATGGCAGGCGCGGCCCCCTCCCA
>NW_018127898.1:55515-62055 GCF_001952655.1 Monopterus albus | reverse complement strand
TGTGTCTGTTGCTGCAGCAATGGCAGCCGCAGCATCTTCGAATCAGCTGGGGATACGTCCTCTAGGCCCAACCTCCCACCCTCACCCACATCACCACCTCCTACAGGGAACACCCCTCAGCCTGCTGAGGCCCGCCCCAGGGCCCATTCGGACCACACATGGGCCTATCCTCTTCACTCCTTATTGATGGTGAGAGAACAGGGACGAATAAAGAAGGAGCACATTGTGAAGTGGAGGCCTGCAACCAAGTGCCGTCAAGAGCCAAATGGGCTGGCATGACTCCAGCTGATGTTTCATTATAATAAAACCAGTGAAGATAAATAGAACTCTTCATGGTGTATATGGTAGTTGCAGACCACTGCAGTTGCATTAACAGGGAGAACCAGAGATAAGTGACAAAGGTCAGACTTTTCAAAATGACTGTATGGTTAAGTCCCAATTCCCTTAACTGCAGTCTTTTCCTGACATCTTAGTCCCGCCCACATAAGATGTGAGGGAAAAAATGCAAGGAGAGAGGAATCAAGGAGAACCATTTTATGTGACATGAGATGCCCTTTCCTCAGAGCCTTCATCTGAAGTGTCCAATCATTAACTAATTTCCAATAAACGGTTGTGTCAGCCTATAAAAGACTTCTGTGAAGTATGGTCTCTGGTCATCCTCACTTATGTCTCTTCCAGCCATCTCCCCGCTCCTCAATCCTCGCTACTCAGAGCTAAAAGCTTTGAGGTGTCATTCATGATGGCGGACTGTAACAAATTCAGGCGGGGATTGAGGAACAGTCAGTCAAGGGAACTGGGATTTACCCAATGTTTCCATCTGTCACGGTTTCACTTAACTATCTGTCAATCATCAGACTGACTGCATAGTTTGAAGAGGAAACAAGTTTCTATCGAGCATTGTCTGAGCATCCTCCCATCTGCAAGTGACTAAATAACCCTACCTCTCCTACGTTCTTAATGTTCATCCCTACAAGGATTTATTACATATCCAAAGTGTTAATGTTATCAAAAACTTGTCCACTGGGTTAGACATAGTAGTTGCCTGTGATGTTAGCTAGTATCATACTATAGCTGTCACAGTATAGTGGGTTGTACCACTGTAGAGTTCTGTTTTTGTGGCCTGTAAAGAGAAAAGGGTACCAACCATTTCTGCAGTTACTGGAAACTATTTCTCTGCACTGTAGGTCTGCATTTTCACAGCCTGCCTATATGGTCTACATTTACCCTTGTGGGCTAGAAACAGGAAGTCAAAGAGGAACAGCAAAAGGGTATAAATTACATTTTCACACTGTTGATGTGCATATTAGTTTCTACACTATGCAGTTATCAGTGTTCATTCTCACTGTCTGCGTAAAATGCAGTAAGGTTAGAGAGAAAGAGAAAAAAAAATGAGAGCCCATGATAAGTTAGTTGTAATGTTCAGTTAAATAGCTTGCCCATTTGATCCCTAGATTGTCCTTGAAAGGCCACTAATCAAACAAGTGGACCAAAGTCTCACAAAACACAAAAAATCTGCAGTAAGAAGTCTACGCATGGCTTCATCCTCTATCTCCACCTCACTGAAAGGATTCAGTGTCTTAATGGAATAGTTGCAACACTGTGAGCACAACAGGAAAATGACTTGATCAGTGACTTTAGTAGCAGGTATTTGCATTATGTGCACATTTAATTATACAACCCCGGGTGTATGAAAACAGTGGGATGAAAGATACCAGCATTATATTACAGAAAGAAAGGACCACATACATACGAGTAGTTGTATGCACAAAATTAATTAAAAAAAAACACATATACACCGTTTTTGATAGTATTATAGGCCTGTAGTGGGGTAAAAATGTTTAGTTTGTCTGCTCTGCCGTGTGTGCTCTGAACCCTACATGACACTGAAATACCCCAGTGAAAACTGTCATGATGGCTTGTGAAACATTAGAAGGAAGCTTGAGGAAATGGAAACTGTAGCAATACTTTAAGCAATCCTAACTTTTTTGTTAAATGCAATAAAAAAGGAAATGTCTACAAATGTATTCAATGTTATTTAGAAAAAGTGTACTGAAGCATTGCTGTAAATGTAGATTATTTAAAAAAGTGAAAAAGTACATGTTGGGGCTTCCTCATTGTTAAATTAAAACAAAATTACAGTCTATTAAATCATTAAACTAAGTTTATGGTTATAAACAGTGTTCACTAGTGAATTCTTTACCTTTATTATTCAAATATATGTTTAATGTTTGACAGTAGCAATAATTCACAAATGCTTTTGATTGTATCCACTATTTATTACCTTATTGATATTATGACCCTTAGTCAAAATATCAATATACTGTGCAATGTCCAAACTATTTATATGTTGGCATACAGAACATTCCTTATGGTAAAACAATGAATAACTTCATTAAAACAAACCCACACCTCGCCATTCAAACTACACAAGTTTGTGCAGTGGGACAACAAACAAAGAAATGAAATCAAAGAACACACTGTCTGCAGAGGCATTGTTAAAAAAAGGGATGCATATGAAACCACCTGTCATCAGGAAGCTTGACAGTCAGAGCACTTCAGAGAATAACACATGCTATACATAAACATATGAAAAGCCTGTAGACGTCATCAACTTTAAGGTAAGAAACTGAAAAATTCACACTTCTTTGATCACTTATCTGACCAAATGATTACATTTAAACTGACAGAAGAAGTAGAGTCGCATGCAGGGATTGCCATTGTTTAGGTTTTAAACTGTTGGTCAGTCAAAAAATAAAATTAAAGACATTTCTGTGGGCTCTTAGCACTTGTAATGGGCTTTTTCACTATTTTTGACACTCACTAAATAATTTACTTAAAAAAGCATAATGGAAAATAATCATTAGTTACAGTTCTTTAAATATGTATAGTACCGTGACATTTGTTCCTAACTGAGAATATTCAGACGTAATCTACTTTGTGAGCAGCACTATGTACTAAGGGCAGCATCTAGCCCGAATTATTAGGAGAGTAGATGAATGGTTGTGTTGGATGTGTGGGTGCAGGCAAAGAGGGGGGTGGTTCTGGGATGCCGGAACATAATGTTGAGCGTTCTCAGTGTTGTGGGCCCAACCTAACAAAACACAAGTTAGTGAGAGGGTGCCCACCTGATGACCCTGTAGACTTGCATTCACTCCTATACCCACACAGAACTTATACTTGTGTAGGTGATAATATAGTTACAAACTCACTGGAATTGTTTATAGTCTTTTGTTAGACAATGTTGGTAGAACAGTGTCAGTGGTTGGACAACTGAGTGAACCTGTCTCACAAAGGTGACTGCCATTACAAGCCAGTTGGACCAACCACTGCTTAACCTGAGCTAATACAGTGCAGATGTTGTGTGTCAAGTCACAGATCTGCTCTTTGCTTGGTTGAGGACAGGGTTCAGGGATGCTTTGTGTTAAGGGAAGGTTAGGTCTGGAAAAAAGTGTTGCTTATTGTGGGGCTTTAAATATTTATGACGGCATGGCCTGACATCTCCTCTTTGGGGCCAATTAATGGGAGAACATTATTTAACTTGTATACTGAGCTTCCATATGAATGCACTCCCATTCTTTGACATGTTTAGTTTTGTGATAACACAACAGTAGTCGCTTAATATTTTTACTGGTTAAATAGACAATTTTTCTTCATTGATATGTTAACTGCTGGTGAATATGTGCACAAATAACTCTCACAGTCAGTGTAGTTGCTGAGAGAGGTGTGGAGAGGACTGCGTTTCTATTCAAATATAACCTTCAGCGAGCACATTACAGAGAGGTTAACCTATTTTCTGATTCCTGTTAGTTGACAGAATGTTGGTGAACCACACAAACCAAACGGATGACGACCTCTTCTCCTGCTACAGTCCTTCAGTCGTAGGCTACCGGTACTTTGCTGTGGTGTGGGGATGTGCTGTGACCATCACCGGTACAGTGGGGAACCTGATGACCATTCTAGCCTTCTCCTTAGACAAACATCTGAGGACTCGCTTCAATGTACTCATCGTCAACCTGGCTGTAGCTGATCTCCTGTACTGCACCATACTGCAGCCCATCTCAGTCGACTCCTATCTACACCTCAGATGGCGCAGTGGTGAGGTCTGGTGCAGCATTTTTGGCCTGCTCCTCTTCCTCTCCAACTCCGTCTCCATTATCACCCTCTGCCTGATAGCAGTGAGCAGATACCTTCTGGTTGCAAAACGCACTGTGTTTGAACGCGTGTTCTCGGACCGAGGTCTTACTGTCCTCCTGATGTCAGCATGGGCACTAGGCCTGGCCAGCTTCTGCCCGCTCTGGCCTGTTTACACGTTTGTGCCACAGGTGTGCACATGCAGCTTCCACCGTACCAGAGGTCGCCCCTACACCACCATCCTGCTATTTTTCTACTTTTTTATTGGTCTGGGTTGCGTTGGCGCATTTTACCTCCTCATTTACAGACGTGTCCTAATTGCCTCACAGGCTCTGCTCCAATACAAGCTCAGCCGCCGGTCATCCAGAAAGAGACCTGCTCCTTCAGCACAAGAGACAGATGACAGTGGTGTGGAGAGTGGCACAGCCAACACATGTAGCTCTGAGATGAGCAGCCAGGCAGATGTGGTGAGAAATAAGGATGAATCTACACAGAGCTCTGCAAAGACCTTAAGTTCATCAGCAGCCAGCAAACTTCTCCCCAGTACTGCCCCTGCACCACCTTCATCCACACCTGCTGTCACACAGGCAGCATCCTCCTCTCACTCAGCAACTTCAGGAGATGATGGTGAATTTAAACGTGTTACTCGCATGTGTTTCACCGTTTTTCTGTGTTTCATGTTCTGCTTTGTCCCATTCCTGTTGCTCAACATAGCCGACAAACAGAACCGTGCCCCACAGGTGTTGCACATGTTAAGTGCAAACCTCACCTGGCTCAACAGCTGTATCAACCCTGTGCTCTATGCGGTCATGAATCGACAGTTTCGACAGGCCTACCATGTGCTGCTCACCAAAGCCACTGCATCCTTTTCCTGCCTCTGGACCTGGTAAACTTTGCTTCTTAAACTTACAAAATGTCTCTGTTGATGTAAACTCTGACATGCCAATTAAATACAGCAACAAAAAAAGAAAGCCAACCCTTCAGCCATTACTTATGAAACTTTTAAAACACTGATTTGTTTCACTGAAAATAATTAAAGGATATTTTCAAACATTCAAATATTCTATGAGGAAGAATCATCCAAAATTCTTCCTGAATGTTGAGCAGGTCTAATCCATAGATATAGCAAGTGCTTACTTGAGGATGTTGGTGCCAAAGGTGGTTCAACCAGTTATTAAAACGCTGTTGCCATTACTTTTTTCACCATCCCTTTGTATGTTTAATGGGTGTGTTCAATAAAGACATGAAAGGCATGACTGTTTGTGTTTTATCATCTTAGAAATAATGTTTATTGATATTTGTGACTGGTGAAAATCAGATTTCATGACCAATTTATGCAGAAAAGCAGGAAATTTTAAAAGGTCCATTACTTTTTCTTGTGATTGTATATGGAAGTAGCTGAGTTAAGTATTCACAACAAATACTGTAAATAGTGATGTCCACACTGTAGTATACGATATTCACTCTGGTATAATCTGTTACACCCCCAGCCATATTAAAATATTAACATCATTTTCAAACACTGACATTTTATAGTATTGTTCCATTAAAGTTAAACATGACTCCAGTGTGCCTGGAGTTCAGTTACATGCAATTTCAGAAACCCAGAACCAATGTGTAGCTGTGAAAATGTTTTCTGCACTTGTTCTGCAGTTGCAGTTGTAGGATCTGAAACAGGTACTCTACTGCCACTCAGTGGTGAAGATGACAAACTAAACACTAGTTTCAGTGGACGCATATGTGAAATGATGATAAATCAAACTACAGCCCTACAAACTAGGGCTGTGAAATAGAGTAAAATACTAATAGATTTCTTTTTTTTAAATATTAATAACTAGTTGATAACTAGATAATTTTATACCATTAATGAAGAAGGACACGTTTTAAAATTTTTTGTTAGACCTCATGGATACACACATTGTTCCGTAGTAACACTGAATGTACATACAACTATTGTTGGTTTGCAAGAAAACAGCAGAGGGCACCTTATAATTTTAAGTTCAAGAAGCTGTTTATGATTGAATTCTAAATAAATCAGTCTTTTATGGGCTTGAGCTATCATTTTTAATCAATTTCTTAATACTCTCCAACCAAGATGATGGAACATTTACTCTTGAACCAGGCAATATGAACCATGCCTTTAAATGAAAAGCAAACAATAAATCAACATGTCATGCTACAGAGATTGGCCACTGGCACAGGAAATTGTATTTACTTTTATGTGCCAGATAAAACAAAATTGATTTACTTTACTAAAATCTACTTTTTGTGGGGTTTATATATAGAGTATTGACTGAAAAGGGAGACAGAAGCAACTGCTGGGGTTTAAAGTGAAGTTACCACAAAAGACATTTTCTGAGCCTTGCTGCTGCTGCTTTAATAATAATAATAATTAAAATAATAATAAAA
>NW_018127898.1:54292-54938 GCF_001952655.1 Monopterus albus | reverse complement strand
GCATACGATAAAAAAGGCTTCACCTTCATTAAGAGCCTCAAATGATAAAAACTGGTTTTAACCACGGATCTGATCTGCTTATCAAAATTAAAATCACTGTCCAAAATGACTCCAAGGTTCCTCACAGTGCCAGTGCATGCAGGTGCTAGGGCACCTAAACTAGGTACCACAGCAGCGAAGTCGGGGCTGAACACAGTGTATTCTGTCTTGTCCTCATTTAAGTGCAGAAAACTCTGCGATAGCCAGAATGTTATGTCACATATACAATTTTGCAGCAGGATAAGTGCACCACTGTTGCCCAGTGTCAGTGGCACATAAATCTGAATGTCATTGGCATCAAAATGTAAATGAACATTGTGCCTTGATATGACTGAACCAAGTGGAAACATATACAAAGAAAATAGTAGTGGGGCCAAAATCGAGCCTTGGGGAGCCTATAGTAGTGTGGGACCACAGAATTTACCTTCTGCATACTGTATTTTTCAGTTGGCAGAGGTTTGTTGCATGTCCTATCTTCATCAGCACAGTTCACCTGGAAGAAACAGTGGTAAGCTTTTAAATTTTAAAAGTTTTTTAAAGACTTTATATGGTTCCATCTTTGCCAAAGCTCCTTTGTAACGTACTGATTTGGCAATCAACAGACAGA
>NW_018127898.1:47808-52513 GCF_001952655.1 Monopterus albus | reverse complement strand
TTTTTATTAGTCATTGTTGCTGCGAAAGCAGTGCTTTTGAGATCACACTATAAATAAAACATGTTTTTATGTTGTTTAATCCTTATCTACCTCCATATAATGGCTAATGAAGGGATGATTTTAGCCTGCCGTACAATGCGCTTCAAGTTGTACAGTTGTACAAAACTGCTGCAAATAAAACCGGACCGCGATGAAACAATGTCTTAATGACTTAGTTTCCACATTAAGCGAGGAGTTTAGACGCTAAACATTATTTGCTGTGTGTTTGTAGTGAGAAATAAAACACTTAAGACACGCACCTGCAAGTGCCAGTTATAATGTCGTGCACAACTGAAGCTAAATACATTAGGATTGCGAAGCTACGGTCTGTCATTCATTCAATACCTTAACAAGTATGAAATATTTGGGACGTTATTATTCCTCTACACTTTAACATGTTATTCACAATATTACAGGTACAGATTTAAAGCACACCAGAGGCTGTTTAATACAGTAACATTAAATAAATATGTTCTCACCTTCAGGTATAAAGAGACTGGAGACAACACGTTAGCTGGTGAGACGCAGTCCCGTGCCACTTACACCACACGACCCCGGGAAACCACTTTGTTTGTTTGTTTGTTTGTTTTAACTGAATAACATCTGTTTACGGGTCACAGCGGCCGAAGCCCATTGGTCCTAGCGGGACTCTCTATTATGGTGCCCGGTGCCCGGTGCCGAGCTAAGTGGCCCCACTCTCTGTCACCTCTTGGCCCAACAATAGCAACAATGCCTGGACTCTGAGAACATTAGGAGGGAGGTCACCCTGTTAACGGGCCCACACTCCTCCCGCAAAAAGTAAAAGTCTTGAATTCAAAATGTTACTCAAGTAAAAGTACAAAAATATCAGCATAAAATATACTCAAAGAAGAGTATAAGTACTAATTATACAAAATGGCACAGTTTACACTGATGTAAATCATATTATTCGACTATAATTATTGATGTATTATTGTGCACATCACATTTAATGTTGACGCTGGTACAGGCAGAGCTAATTTTAACTACCTTATATACTTAGAATATGAATTACTGTGGGGTAGCTTGTGAATTTGACACCAAAGTTCAATAAATCTTATGATGATACTGTATTTTGTTTTATTATTCAAGTACAGAACTTGAGTAAGTGTACTGAGTTACTTTCCACCTCTGTTAAATTTCTTTCATATTTAAATGAGGTGTCACAAATGAACCCCTGGATGTGCTGAATTGTACAAACAGCTATTTTCCCTTTCACCTGTGGCACTTCCACACAGAGGTGTGGAGAGGACTGTGTTTCTATTCAAATATAACCTTCAGCGAGCACATTACAGAGAGGTTAACCTATTTTCTGATTCCTGTTAGTTGACAGAATGTTGGCGAACCACACAAACCAAACGGATGACGACCTCTTCTCCTGCTACAGTCCTTCAGTCGTAGGCTACCGGTACTTTGCTGTGGTGTGGGGATGTGCTGTGACCATCACCGGTACAGTGGGGAACCTGATGACCATTCTAGCCTTCTCCTTAGACAAACATCTGAGGACTCGCTTCAATGTACTCATCGTCAACCTGGCTGTAGCTGATCTCCTGTACTGCACCATACTGCAGCCCATCTCAGTCGACTCCTATCTACACCTCAGATGGCGCAGTGGTGAGGTCTGGTGCAGCATTTTTGGCCTGCTCCTCTTCCTCTCCAACTCCGTCTCCATTATCACCCTCTGCCTGATAGCAGTGAGCAGATACCTTCTGGTTGCAAAACGCACTGTGTTTGAACGCGTGTTCTCGGACCGAGGTCTTACTGTCCTCCTGATGTCAGCATGGGCACTAGGCCTGGCCAGCTTCTGCCCGCTCTGGCCTCATCCAGAAAGAGACCTGCTCCTTCAGCACAAGAGACAGATGACAGTGGTGTGGAGAGTGGCACAGCCAACACATGTAGCTCTGAGATGAGCAGCCAGGCAGATGTGGTGAGAAATAAGGATGAATCTACACAGAGCTCTGCAAAGACCTTAAGTTCATCAGCAGCCAGCAAATCTCCCCCCAGTACTGCCCCTGCACCACCTTCATCCACACCTGCTGTCACACAGGCAGCATCCTCCTCTCACTCAGCAACTTCAGGAGATGATGGTGAATTTAAACGTGTTACTCGCATGTGTTTCACCGTTTTTCTGTGTTTCATGTTCTGCTTTGTCCCATTCCTGTTGCTCAACATAGCCGACAAACAGAACCGTGCCCCACAGGTGTTGCACATGTTAAGTGCAAACCTCACCTGGCTCAACAGCTGTATCAACCCTGTGCTCTATGCGATCATGAATCGACAGTTTCGACGGGCCTACCATGTGCTGCTCACCAAAGCCGCTGCACCTTTCTCCTGCCTCTGGACCCGATGGCAGGCTCCGAGAACTTGATCTCCTTCAACTTGCCTGATATTAGCCCAGTATAATATTATTGATGAAATACGTTTTGATTTACATTGTGACCTTTACAGTTGTTTTTCTGTGATTTATTAAGTAGGAAATAAAGAGAACAAAGAGGTTGAATTTGAAAAAAAAAATGTGTTTCATATTTGATTTGTTACATTGCCAACAATTCTGAGAGCTCTATTTCCTTAATAACGTCCATGTCTTTACTCTATTGTTTGATTTTATTTTTTATGTATGTACACAATCCTGTTGTATTTTATCATGGATTGTATGCAACAAATTTTATTTTGTAATATATATTCCACAGCTGTATTCAGAATTTTGAGCACAAAGTAACCTACACATAACTCATGTACTTGTCTAGGTTCCTGTTACATCATTTAAAAACCACCAAGGTTACACAATCAGGACAGGATGTTCCCCTCTAACAGAACATGCCTTATTATGGTAACCCAGGATCTTATGACTCAAGCCAGTGTATGAACTCTATTGTGTCTTACTTTGCATGCTCATAGAGTTGCATGACTAATGATAAAAGTGGTTCACATTAGTTTGACATGTGGATGCCTGTTTGCCTAGGTATTCATTTATGGAGAATACCAGCAAAGAAGACATTCACACACAGATCTACACTGTATCAACAACCCAGGTGTCAAATTTTGACCCTTCCTCTGCTCGTAGAGTTCAGTTACTTTCACGTTTAACCTTGCTGGTGATATATGTGCAACAAAAAAGATCACAGCTGTCCCTGATATATAAGCACTGGACTGCCAGAAACACTCTCTCACTGCCAGGTCAAGTAACAACTGAAATGACACAAATGTTACATTAGACACTACCAGAACTGCACTGATCAATTTACCAGTACCAGAAGTATACGTGGAAATAATTTTGATAATCATTTTATTCATCTTAAGCTAAAGGCCAAACATTTGTTGGTTCTTAAATGAGTGTGATATTTTATGTTTTTCTTTGTTACACCTGATTGTAAACTGAGAACCGAGATTGATGCAGGGAAATTATAAAGGCCATTTTCTGCTATTTTCACATTTTTAAAGTCATAGCAATTAACATTTATAGACTAATAAAACAGTCTGTAGAAACAGTCAGTAGATCTGTCAATAACAAAAAAAAATTGTTCCAGCCATAAATATTACCCTACCCACCACCACCAGAGCCACACTGCCAGCACAGCTAACGCTAAATTCTGGCTGCTAATTCCGCTGTCAGTAATCCAACAAAAGTGTATGTCATGTGAAATTAATTCCATATTAATAAATATGAATTTATGGTGCTCTGATCTAAATTTGGGGAAAAAAAAAGGTGAAAGCACTTACCAATCAAAGCAGTATATAAAGTGAAAACCAATGTTACCACAAAACCTAAACTTTAAAACAATATTGCAGTAGAATTAGCTTTTAATTAAATTAATGTAGGCTATTTAATTTTAATATACAACTTTGATCAACTCAGGTTTGGTGCTGCAGTCTGAACTGGCTGTGGATTAATCTGCACCATTACTAGATTTTAATCTAGCGTGAAATAATAAGAATAACATCCCATATCCATATATTTACAGTACAACATTCAGTCATTAATGAACACAACACACAGTCAGCAGTGTCCCTTATACTGGTGATAACATTTCTTTTTGATTTAAATGAGAAGAGTAATCAGAAAGGAAAATGGTGAAAGAGTTATTTTTTGGTACAGGTTATCACATGCTGTAGGTTGAAACATTAAAACGACCACTGAGAGTGTCACAGCAAACATTTAAACAATAATTTATGTGCAGTCTACGCAATGTACAACCTCTCATATAAACCTCGTCCCATCAGCCAACATGGTCAGTTTTCTAGCACTTTTTTATATTGGTTCTTAACATAACAGGGCCCTAACGTGCAGATTTTTTCATAAAGGAAGAACTAATAATGCAAGGACACTAATGGGGTGCGAGACCAGCTCATTCAACTGTTTTTTGTGTCTTAGATAAGCATTTTAACAATAATTAACGTGATGGCAATGCAATTCTAAGATTTAAAGGTTCACACTAAATGCTTTATAAAGCTAGTCTTAAACAATTAATTATCAGGATTATCAAAGGAGCTGTCAGGTATTTCACATAAAAATAGTCAAAGCAAACTATAATAACAGTAGATTTGTTAGATATGTTACAATTTTGTGGTGTTGTGATATAAGTAGCTATGAGTAAAGCTGATGAGTGATACAGTGGTTTAGTTCATACATACAACATCCTCATAGGAA
>NW_018127898.1:46665-47768 GCF_001952655.1 Monopterus albus | reverse complement strand
CAGAAAGCCCGGTCTCATCCTCTATGACGTCAGAGCCATTCAATAAGTTGGGGTTGTTGAGATACAGCAGTAAATCATCCTGTGGGAATGCTATAGGCTCAGACAGCATGGGATCAGGGTGATAGGTTTCCAGAGGTGAATCCAGAGGCTGAGGATTCTCGTATTGTTCTGAGAGCAGAGAAAGGGAGAAGAGAAAGGTACTGATTCTGCAGTCAAGGCTGTGTTTCAGATTTTTATTTTTAGATACTGCTTTCACTGCGGAAACGAGAGTGACAAAAATGTGATGTGCTCTGTACACATGTACTGTACTTCTCCCTCATTTCATCATATTATTCAAGTCTTCAAACTACTGTATTATGCTTGACTAAAAACACTTTAGTGAAAGCTAAGTATAAAATACTGTACTACAAGTTAAAGTACCACATTTATTCCTTTGTAATTCTTAAAGCTTGATTTGGAAAATACATGTACTGTAAATTTGTATATGTACAGACAGGTGATTAATTAAAGGATAAACCAACATAAAGTGTCTCAGTAAGGTGTTGGGCCACCACACGCTGCCAGAACAGCTTCAGTACTCCTTGGCACTGATTCTACAAGTCTCTGTCATCTACTGGAGGGATGAACGCCATTCTTCCAAAATATATTGATTATCCTGATGGAAATATTTCTGTCTGTGAAAAATATTTTCACATCACTGTCAGATGAAATGCTATTGCTACAATTGTTACTCATATTGATGATAATAATAATCTAGTCAAATTATCTTTGATTTCCATGACTGATCATTAGTGGCGGTTTTGTTTCATGCAGTTATGGCAAAATGTTGTTTTCATTTTACACCGACTTCTAATTGGTTTCAGTAGATACACCAAGCAAAGTATTGAAGGGTTTCAAGCATCAGAAGGTTAAAGGTATAAAGCTTTAAAATGAAATTAATTTGTTAGTAACAGTTTTTCTCAACCAAATCACCCCCACACACTTAGATTTTATGTTCAGTAGCACATGTGCATGCAGTACAAGCAATCAACAGCCCCATGATTAATGAGAAAATCAGCAATTTCATAGCTGAGTTCCACCATCTCCTTCTGCAGGATCCCCAT
>NW_018127898.1:41188-46587 GCF_001952655.1 Monopterus albus | reverse complement strand
CACCACAGAGCTCTGTGACTGAACGGAGAGCAATTTGTTTGGCAAGGTTTTGAGCTGGATGGGACAGCGGGGACAGCCATAACTCACCAGCTGCCTCTCCACAGAGGGCATTCATTGGCTCCAGGCTTTCACCCTGTGCCATGTCAGAGGACACGGGTAACCTAGCCTCCAGTGTGTTCCTACATGACAAATGACAAACAGTCATTACAACCAGCTGCTCATGAAATAAAAACGCCATGGGTTCACTACCTCTAAGATGAAGTAAGCGCATTTTTAGTTTGTGGGTTCTGTATAAATAGCACATTTAGAATATAAGGGATGATTCTGTTTTAATTCAAACAAGGAAAATTATGTAAATAATTCTAGAGAAACATGGTAATATACTTACTCCTTTGAAACAAACATCAGCTTGGTTTTGATGTACCGGATGTAAGGACTATCCTCTGAAAGAGAATCAGTTTACTTGTGACTTAATGCATCATATTCATCTCTATCACTACCAAAGGTATTTACATAACAAGCAAAAAGTGTCTGCAAAAACATTTGGTGCCTTTACCTCCACTCTTCTCAGAGTAGTATTTTCCAAAAGCCTCATCTTTAGGGATGTTAGGATACAAATAAAGTAGAGGATTTTCTGGGATATTTCCTGACTCTAAGAGCTGGAAATTCCTGATGATTTCATGGAAGGGGATCTGAATAAGATCATCTTTGGTGAAGGGCTGGACTGTATTTATGTGAGGTTCACCTAAAGTAGATAAAAGTATGGTCATACAGAGAAAATAGTGAGTTTGACAACTGTGAATGGAAGCTTGTCTGTGTTTTTGTGCAACATTTAGAAAATGGGGTTAGATAATTAATTAAATGAAAAATGTCTCACCAGTACTGGTGTTTTCCACCCAGGAGAAGGTGATTCCTCCAATGACACTTTCACTGAAGCGCAACAAGAATGTGCCTCTCTGTTTTTTCTTCAGGAGTGACTTCTCTGTGCCTTTGCTCACAAAACCCATGATGAGGCTGCAGCACAGATACAAATTCTTATTCAAACAAGAAACTTTTCATGTTTACCATGAATGACAGGCATGAGCTAAACTGTTCTGTATTAAACCTAGATTAAATTGTGTTCAGAAAACCTACCCATCCCTCCACAAGTCTTCCAGGTATGTTTTCACCATCGCCAAGATGCCATCAAACCACACCCAGAAAGTGCTCGGAGTATTATCCTTTAACAAAAAGGATGGAAAATGTCATTAGTACACACCTAGTGTATTCATGAACTAGTAAGAATCTACAGCCATGCTAGTGGTTCAGTGAGGCTCTGTGTCCAATGCGAGGATGGATAAATGCTGAGGTGCACAGTTTGTTTCTGATCCTAATTAGTTGCAGTGAATTAAATGTAAAGATGACAGCTGTTGATATGGAAGTTCTTTATTAGACATATTACATACACATCTCTTAACATGTTCATGTTTAGTAGGTAATATTAACCATGTTTTATACTGTAGTTTACCATGTTAGGTAGCTAGCAGTCATATTAGGACTAAGCCCAAAGTACATGATGAGAATATCATTAGGTATTTGGCCATAAACCAAAATATCTGACAAACTGCCATTTGCACCTGATGATGGCAGGGACCACTAAAGCAACGACAATTAACATCAAGGGGTGACAGCAATATCCCTCAAACCAAGCTGAAAATTATTTTCTAGGATTCAGTATTCTCACCTTGCTGAATTTTGGCCAAGTGACTTTGCAGTTTTCATAGTTCCGCTGCTTTCCTGGTGGAACAATAAAAAAAAAAAAGTCATGTATTTTGCAAGCTTAACTCACTGACATAACCCATGAATGACGCTGAATTATTATTGTGCAATTCTTAACATAACATGACAAATCAATGTGAACTGCGCACAAGCGCCGCTGGGTGTCTTCATACTGTAATTCCAATGCAGTACTATTAATACACAATTACACAGGTGGCAAGCAGCACATAGATATAAATTAAAGAACTGTTATACATAGTAGATGTCGTGAGAGGTTATGTGCAATCTGACTTTTTACATTGTTACCACGACACTTTCTGTACACTGTGCCTTGTCTTCCTTCACAACTACAGTTTCCTCTGACACACGACACATGAAAAACTGGATATAAAAATGTTTAGAAGGTTTTAGGCATCATAAGTAAAAGAAGAACAATTTACCACCTTCTCCACTCCACAGGGCACAGTATGTAAATATGTCTGTTCATATGAGAAACTGAATAAGCAAAACAGCCATTCACTCAAAAACCACTTAGCAAGAGATGTAGGACTTCTTTTGGTTAATCAAAAATTTATCAATGAATTTAAATCAAACAACATGCAAAAAGAGCCAAAATGCATCCTAGCCTAGCGCTAGCGTTTCTAGATATGAAAAGTATTGCTAAGGCTTGAGATATATTTTTTATCTTTAAATGTAAACAAATTCATCTTAAATTTCAGTAAGGATTTTAGTAACGTGTCAAAATCAGGCCGATGTGTTTTTGTGATATCATGCTTGACTCTTCAGCCCAATTAATAAAGCAAACACAAGCAACTGAAGCAGAGCACAGAAGTAGAATTTACCAAAGAGTCTGTGTGCAATCATCTCCAGCTGAGCATCATTCAGACCACGTTTGGTGGCAGACTGAAACTGCCAGCTCAACATCTCTCCAAACTGTGGCCAAGGGGCTGCAGGAGCGTTGGCAAAGAACATGACGTCCTGGAGAAACAAACGCACATTAACAATATACAGAAAATTATTTTTACTGGCTTCTAACTGAAAAACAGCACAAATAAACTGCAAATTGTAACATGATGGGTGTGTTAGTGATGGCAGTCTCTCACCTTAGTGTCCTGACTGAGCATGTTGAACCAGAGGACAGATGCCCAGGCACTCAGCTGTTGGCTGGAATTGGAGATGATGACCACTGGGAGGGAGGAGGCCTAGGTTGAATCCCAGGGAAAAACAACTTGTATTTAGGTCACAGTTCCATAATAAAAACAATACACACAATCCTATAAAGCTTGTAGGTTAAATACAGTTTTTTTTTATAAAACCAGCAATGTAACAAGAAAATAAGCAGAAGAGATTCCACCTGCAACTCCACTGACAAGCCTTTCAGCTCAAATACAGTTTTGAAGATGATGACATGCAACTCTTCTGTGACACTGAGAGAAATCTGTTAACACCAGAACACACATAAAGATCATTATTTGGTTGTTTATATCTTTGTGTGTTTTGACTAACATGAGTAAAACCTCTAAGCAAAGACTGTGTTTTCAGGGACATTAAAGTCAACTCACATCACTGACTCCTTTGCCACCACCTCCAGACTTCTTCTCCCTCAGAGACTACAAACAAAGAATTGGACACAGAATTAGTCTAACATAGCAATAACACCACAGGACACATAAGAGTGATTAGTTATTGTAAAGTTTTTTAATCACTTGAGTTTATCCGCTAAATATGGCTTTGTGTGTGTAAAATTGACAGATAAGTATGGCATGGGATTTATCCAATAAATAATTCAGATGTCAAAACTCTATGAAAAGCTATAAGTATGGAGTAATTTTTAGTATGAGCTTCCTCATTTTGTATCTAATTATCACCAGATGTCTGAAGTCTGCAACCATGCCTCCACTCTGGCTCTCTGCCATGTTTAAGGCCTTGGTATTGGTTCCCAGGACATTAAAACGCCGATATCTGTGAACATACCAGTTTTAATAAAAAAGAAATGCATTTCAGTTGTGAAAGTTTAATATAATTCCTCTGGAAATAACACTTGATATAAATCCTTAAGTTCTACAAAAAATACTCACCCTTTGATCTGAGGAGCCTCCCTGTTAAAAATACTTGGATTAATTAGGGAGAATTCAATGGGGACAGAAAAAGAGCAGTCTCCTATAAATGAAGGCTGCAGGCTTGATCTGTGTCTAGCAAAAGTAATTCTGACTAAGGGAGGAATCTCACCTGTCCATGGACACTGTCACTTTCATGGAGTGGTTCAGTTCAGGAAACTTCACAAGAAGTCTGAAAATATTAAGTCAGTGGTAAGATTTCAGAACTTTGAAAATATTAAGACAAGGAACTAAGAAAAGGCGTTCAGTGCTGTGAAAGTGAATAAAGGTTGCGGCCCTGATAATGTATGTGGGTGCTTAGTGAAGTTCTGTGCACATGAATTAAGTCCTGTGTTTCAGTACATTTTTAATAAGTCTTTGCAGACACAATATGTGCCTAAGCTCTGGAAAGATGCAGTTGTTGTCCCTGTTCTTAAATCCAGCTGTCCTACAACTATGAATGATTTTAGTCGCTTTGACCTCGGTCTTAATGAAGACCTTTGAGAGACTGGTCAGATCAGAGGTCCTGAGGTAAACTGAACAAGTATTGGATCCTTTGCAGTTTGCATATAGGCCTCATAGAGGAGTGGAGGATGCTACAATTACTCTGCTCAATATGCTCTATAGACACTTGGATCGAAGTGGGACACATGCCAGGCTTTTATTTGTGGATTTTTCTTCTGCTTTTAATATAATTCAGCCTCACATTTTAATTGACAGGCTCTTACAACAATTTAATGTGAGTAAAAATCTGGCGGGTTGGATTTTGGATTTTTTAACTAACCAGACACAGAGAGTCAGGGTCAACAGTGTTTTGTCTGACCAAAGGGGTTCTTCTACTGGATCTCCCCAAGGGTGTGTGTTGTCACCATTACTCTTTATTCTCTATACAAATATGTGTCAGAGTAGATGGGACAATAGAACCATTATAAAGTATGCTGATAATGCAGTTATTGTCAGTCTTCTTAGGGATGGTGAAAATAGCCATGGTCCAGTTGTTGATGATTTTGTAGGCTGGTGTGAGGAATCCTACCTGCAACTAAACAGAATAAAAACCAAAGATATGGCTTATTGATATCAGGAGGAAACCTCAAAGGCAGAGAGTTACTTTAATTAAGGGGCAGACTATTGAGTCTGTGCAATCATATAAATACCTGGGGACGATCATTGATAGTAAATTGAGTTTTGAAGAAAATTGTGAAAGGGTGTGCAAAAAGGGTCAGCAACGTCTACACTGTTTAAGGAAACTTGCACACTTTCATATTGACCGAACCTTAATGAATATGTTTTGAGCTTTTATTGAATCTATTTTATCATTTTCTTTGGTGTCATGGTGTAAGGAATGCTCGCACACAACAGTGAGCGAGTCACAAAAATAGACGGACCCAGGTGGCTGACTTCGGTGCAGACAGTGTAGTTTATTTACAGTGCTGTATAAGTGACAAGAAATGAACAGAGGAACAATGGAACCGGGTGTCGAGCATAGGAGTGTACACAGTCAATGATGGAGATGATGAGAAGAAGACCGGGCTGCGGACATTGGGA
>NW_018127898.1:36578-38459 GCF_001952655.1 Monopterus albus | reverse complement strand
TGATGTCATCAACGTGCTAAAGACAGCACCCATGTCCAGTTGGTGCTGATGCCTCTGTGAATTTCTTTATGGTTGTGGTTAATGTGTGTGTGTGTGTGCGTGCGTGCACCTGGTATTACTCGCACTGTGGGCACCAAAACCTGTTTACACACTCATACTGTGAGTACCTGTCCTACCTAATAAGCCCCTTTTTCACCAAAGGAACAATTCCCAGGGCAACAGGAACAGTTTGCAGAACTTAGCTCCTCTCTTTCCGCCAGAGGAATCAGGGCCTAAATTTAATTAGGGTGCATAGTTCAACCCCTAAGAGAAACACTCTAGTCAGGGGGTAGTACTTTCTGAAGGACCAGGAGCTGTCCAGTAAAGCCTGCTGAATGTTACTTATTGGTCAAATACCACACGGCATTTTACACCAGAGTCCTGCACCTGCAAAAATTATGTGCAACCGGTAAAAAATGTGTTTATATTAACTTACGGGTATGGCACAGGTAAAAATAGACTAAATGTGGGTGGGTAGTGGGACAAATAAACAGTTAACATTTTAAGAATGAATAAAGGTGCTGCTTCTTTTAAACATCTAATCCAGCATAATTTTATTAATACTAAATAACCAATACATTTTTTTGAAGGCCTATGGCACAACCTTAGACCCCTCAACTCATGCCTGACTAATGGGACATTAAAGAAGACATCTCTCACATATCAATGTAGGCTAGGCGTCAGTGAATCAAAGTGGACAACCTGCAGTAAATGGCCAGTGGTGGACAATATATCGTATTTTAGAAGGCTACACTGGACATATGGGAGAAAATCATTGTGGTTACAGACTGTGAGAACAATGTTATCATCGGATTTCCTGAATATAAAACGTGCCAAAAAGTGTTAGCAGTTGATAGCTGCAAACCAGGAATGTCATCATGAAAGGAAACAGCTGCAGAGCCCGGGTGCTGTGTCCATCAACAAAAACCTTTTCAAGAACACAACTCTCAAGCACTTTAAAGTAAGTGACTGCGTAGCTTAAAGTCTATTTTAATTACAAGTACAGTTCATAAAGGTTAAGCCTTTTCTTTCGCGGCAGCATTTTGAGTCAGAAATACATGCATTCATTACATTTCGTCTGGATTATTGTAATGCATTATATTTTGGGCTCAGTCAGACGTCCCTTGCCCGCTTTCAGAGAGTCCAAAATGCTGCTGCTCGTCTACTGGTTGGAGGGCGCAAAAGGGACCATATCACACCCATTTTGGCTTCTCTACATTGGCTGCCAGTGTGTTTTAGAATTCATTTTAAGATTCTTTTATTTGTTTTTAAGTCTTTAAATGGTCTGGCCCCCCTTTATCTTACAGAATTCGAATCAGTATGAGCCTCTGTCTTGTTGAGCCTTTGTTTTATGATGGGTGGTTGTTTTAAGTGTGATGTTGTTTAATTGTTGCTTGTTTTATTTTGTTTTAATGGGTTTTGTGGATATTGTGTTAAGCACTTTGGTCAGCTCTGGCTGTGTTAAATGTGCTATATAAATAAAGTTGTTGATGATGATGATGATGAACATGACTACACAGCATAAAAGTCTCATTCCTGCAAATTGCTACCATACTTAGCAATGAAAGGCATCATGTAGCATGCTACATTCCAAGAGGAATCACATTTTATCCACACTTTTTTTGGAAACTTCTTTCACATTTCAAATCAGAACACATCCAGACTCCTTTAGCTAAAAGTACTGATGAAGAAACTTCACCAAAAAAAAAACAAAAAACATTACTATGCTATTGTACTTGAATCTTCAGCTCGCTGCTGAATTTGCCCATCTACACAGTTTGCTAAGCACATTCTCATTCAAAGACAGCTGTGAGCAAATAAAGATGACAGCCAACACTCTTT
>NW_018127898.1:32856-36539 GCF_001952655.1 Monopterus albus | reverse complement strand
TAGGAAAGCTGCCTCCATCCTCAAAGATCCCACCCACTCCCAGCACGGACTGTTCACCTCCCTACCCTCTGGCCGGAGGTTCAGAAGTGTGAAATGTAGGACCACTAGACTGAAAAACTCTTTCTTTCCCTCTGCCATCAGACTCCTAAACAGCTGAGGAGTTTATTACCAGGAAATATGTGATGTACTGTTTACATTCTGTTTGCACATGCATAATTGCACAATGACCCTGTTCAAATAAACACCTTGAACTTTGAAGGTTTGTTGCACTCTTTCAAATGTCTTGTCAGTGGTTCAAAATGCACAACTATCATACTAATTACTACAGATTTAATTATGAAAAGTGATGCAGATTAACCTATCACAAGGTCATAGGTCAGTAAGGATTACCTGGAGTGATACACTGACCTGGTCTTGACGGAGAACTGGACATTGGTGCGGAGAACCAGGGGTCCTTTCCCCTGAGGCATGGATGGCTGAGTCTCAACCACAAAAGAACTTCAAGACCCAGTTAAAAAAAATAATGTCAGTGAATTTCATAATGAAACCATAAAAACATCACTACAAGAGAGTGTGACAAACTTTGTCCTAAAAGTGAGACCTCTTGAGTAGGTGATTCAGAAGAGTTTCTGCTCTCCTCTGCAGCGCAGGTCTCTGGGCCTTTATAGGGTCGTTGTCGTAGGACACTTTTCCTACCAGCTCCTCCAGCTTACTAAGAAACTCCCGCACCTGGAACAGACTCACTGCCACACAGGTGAACCTACAAAACAACACGAAAAGAGCAAAAGAGATGATGTTCACACAGGTCTTACAAAATGAAAAACAACAAGTGAAGACCATAGTGGTGAAAGACTGGTGGTGGATTTGGAGCAGGCTCAAAATTCAACTATGAAACAGCTTCACAATTTCTTCTGACTCAAAAGTTTAAAAATTGAAATAATGGCTATGTGTTTTTTTTTACAGCTTAAAAAGTCATTTACAGAGGGATGACGGATAAACCGTAACCAGGTGGAGATGAACATACCACTTCTCTAGCTGATCCAGGCAAACATTGTCTGGTGCACCAATGCAGGCTTTTTGTTGCCTCCTCTGCCACTCCACCAGCTCCTTCTTCTCCAGTATGTTGATCAGGTCCTCAGTTCTGTCCAGGAGCTTATTTAGGTCTGACAGTGTGTTCTAAGGGGGTAATTGTTAAGAGAAAATTTTAAAAAAGAACACAACATAAATAAAAAAAGAGAAAAAGAATTGGACTAAGGAGATGGTGTTATTTAAACATATTAACAACTAGAGATGAAACTGTTACCAGTGTCACAGGAATCCATGGTAAAATTCTCGACAGTTAGTATTACCACATCAAATTTGAAATATCATTAAAACTGTGATTGATTACCACTAAAAGGTTAAATGCTGTCCAGGATCAACCAAAGTTAGCTAGAGGTTTTCAGATGGAAGTGCAGTATGCAACATGGGTTTGTATGGGTCAGTGAAAACATGGCAGAATGCAGTGACAGCCTGAGTGACAACACTTTTTCTGCATGTTCTGCAGAAAGCATGCTGCAAAAGGAGGCAACATTTGAAATCTTTTGATTCATCTGACCATCACCCTCTACTTTATAGTAAATGCAAGGTAAGGACTTTGGAACAGGGCAAGCAGCTTGTCATTAAGCTTTCAGCGTTACCTACTGTAGTCTTGTAAAAGACACTTCATGTTGTTCTGCTGCAGTATCCATCGTGTGTCTATTCGCTGACTGCACACAATAACACTTTATGTAGTGTAGTCACTCAACTAACACATTTTGTTCATTTAAAATCCAACAGCTGTCGACTTGGTTGAAAATATGCTCCTTACAATTACTTTCTGTGGCTGAGGACTCATTCGTTTTTATCTACTCAGATGCAACAGAGAAGATTCAAAATAAAAGTGTGTGTATGTGTGTCTATAAGAGAGAGGAAGAGAGCTATATTAATAATTTCACAAATAAAATAATAAATACATTTGCTATTCCCTTGTTTACAGAGTGGACATGCAGCAGGCAAACCCAGTACCCCACAAACCCACATTTGATACGTTTTTTAATGTCTACAGAAGGCTATGGCTGTTGGCTATGCTATTTTATTTAATGTTCATGCACACACAATGCATAGTAGTGCTAATAATTATTCCTGGTTTTCAGTAAAACATTAAATTAATGATTTCCATTAGTGTAAGTACTTTGTAACACATTTTAACAGTACCGTGATAATAATGATAACTATGATAATTTGGGTCACTATAATTATGATGTTACATTTCATACTATTACATCTCTGTTAACAACGCCATACCTTTCTGCACCCATCCAGTCTGTTGACAAGTAACTGAAGATCTCTCATCTGGTCTTTCTTCACTGCCTCATCTACCACAGCTGTATAACAGTTTCCACAGTGGGGTCACAGTTTCCGTATGAGACAGATCAAAACAAAAGAGAACATGTGGCTGTGATTCAGGCTACTCTATTACTCATCCTCAGTGTACACTACAAGAGCATGCAAGTGAAGCCAGAACTTTTTAATCTGCTTACCTTCCATCTGGTGGGTTTGGTATTTAAAATCAAATTCATCTTGCTGCTCCTCCAGACATAGTATTGCATGATCCATGCACTGTACCGTAAAAGTGCAGAGAAAAAAACATAATGGATGAACTGTAATATCCTTCATCTAGACAAGCATAACATAATTATAGAGATGGCCTTAATCTGTACCTGCACTTCATTCCTGAGGCCAGCCATTTTACGTTCAAGGTCCTGCTGGCTGCTCATTTCCATGGCTTCCTGCTCCACTTGCAAATACTGGACCTGAGATAAAAGACAGGCAGTAGTATAGAGAGTGGGAGTGTTTCAGATGTGATAATGGGTAATACTGTTAGGGATCAAAGAATAAATGTGAGAGAAGGTAGCAGTTTAAACAATGTTACTGTTTAGTGGAAAATCTTAGCTTTTAAGCCCACACACTGACTCCATTTTATATTCAGTACATGTGAGCCTTTCCAAATAACTGCAAATTGGTTTTTCAGACTAACTGGAAAGAGACAGAAACTGAATGGGAATTCATACTGAACATTTTAAACATACCCTTTGCATGCTGTTTTTTTAATGATCTACAGGGTGTGTGCAATCTATTATACTGTATGTGTCAGCAATCTAATTTAAGAGTTTTGAAAACCTTCTCAGCCAGATCAGCACTCTGCAGGATTTCCTTCTCTTTTTCCAAAAACCAATGGATGGTACTTGCCAAAGCACACGGGTCATCCAGGTACTTCTGTTAGGGCAGATAAGTCACACAGTTAAAATCAGTAACTTAAAATTACAATCGCAGCCATGAAACAAGTTATTGAGCCAGTGTTAGGGAGGATAACCAGAACAATTATAATGTTCTCTTGTGCACACTGGATATTTCCAAAATTCAAAACAAAGCTGTGACTTCATGGTGATTTTTTTTTCTTTTTATTTATTTATTTGTTTGTTGTAAACGGATGCAATAAATCCCATCCAGACAAACCTGAAAGTTCTGTTTATAGCGTCTAATGTTGTGCTGCAGTAAGAATGACTCCTCCTGGACAAAGCGACTGTGTTGGATATCCAGATTCTCAAGCAGGACCTGGAATAGCACCATGGCCAGGTTAATATCCCGTGCTGCTCTTTCCC
>NW_018127898.1:7770-32699 GCF_001952655.1 Monopterus albus | reverse complement strand
CCAGGCTGACAGGTAGTGCCGAACATCCATAGGTAAAGCATCCCTGTCATAGAGCTCATGTAACTGCTGTTGGTAAACAGCAGGCAGCTGCCTCAGCTTGTTCCACTGATCCATCCTAAAGTTCACCAGGGACACACCAACATGTACACAAACAACAAAGCATATTCTGTAAAAAAAAAAAAAAGGTTAACATCGCTGCACTAAGAGAGCCATTATGTGTATACGGGTTCAAGAACGTCTGCAATCAACGACTGAAGCAAAGTGCAAACGCTTCCACAAAGGATTACCCGTAATTGCCAACTTAAATTCTAATTACGTATTACCATTGTGAAAGAAAGATGCATAGGAGAAGAGGCACTGCTGGGATTTGAACCCAGGATCTCCTGTTTACTAGACAGGCACTTTGACCAACTAAGCCACAGCGCCTAGCACTAAAGTTAGCATAGTGGCGCAGTGGTTAGCGCCGTTGCCTCACAGCGAGAAGGTTCCGTGGTCGGGCCCCACCTGGGACCCTTTCTGTGTGGAGTTTGCATGTTCTCCCCGTGCTTGCGTTGGTTCTCTCCGGGTACTCCGGCTTCCTCCCACAGTCCAAAGTTGATTGGTGTCTCTAAATTGCCCATAGGAGTGCATGTGCGTGTGTGTGGTTTTTCGTCTATGTGTTAGCCCTGCGATGGATTGGCGACCTGTCCAGGGTGTACCCCGATTGCCGGCCGGGATTGGCTCCGGCCCCCACCCCGTGACCCCGTTCAGGGACTAAACGGTAGAAAATGAATGAATGAATTGGTATGGTATGCAATGTCTACAAACTCTGTTACTTTTTTAAACGGCAGTGAATGTTGAGACCGAGTGCACTTTGTATGTTAGCTTGCTCTTGGCAAAACAGTCAGTCACAATAGTAGACCCGAATAACACATTTACTCACCTTAATTTATGCTGTAAATCTGTCCACTTAGAAATGTCTTGGTAGCTTAAGGGTAATTTAAGACAGGCGCATAGCTAGGCTTTTGTTTCTCACGTTACTACCTGGTTAACTGTAACTACGGTGGTAAAAGAAAAAAGGACCTCGTACAGTTACTAGTCGTGATATTATTTCCTGTGTTTTTTAACGTCGTTTTCTGTTTAATTGGATAACTACTCATCCCTCCCAGGTAGCTCTTTACAAACTAACCATGGACGCCATTTTGGCTCTTGGCGCGCAGCTGTTTAAGGAGGTTCAAGAACCGAAATGTCACTGTTCTCCTACCCAGTTTCCTAGTGGGCTCAGAGCAAACGGCTGATTGGTCAATACGGCTACAAAAACGCACGCGTTATTGGCCCAGTCACACGTCAATCTGAAGCGAGGGGCGTGGTTAGCAAAATAGAAACTTACAGCCGTGTCTGAAACCTTCCAAGAAATGACGTTGTGAAAGTGCAAAAGCGATCATGTGACGCGTTGATTCTAATACTTACAGATATACCGATACCTGTTACCGATTGTTTTTACAATGGAAAAAGAAAAGAAAAGAAACTGGCTCTGTGTGTGTGTGTGTGTGCGCGCGGCCCTAATAGCGAAGTGGTAAAATCTAAGTTGATACTAGTATCTGATAAGATACACAAATACTGTAAGTACAAATTTTTAACTAAGCATCTTGTACGTTAACGCTACTTGAGTATTTCAATTTTATGATACTTTGTACCAATACTCCACCAGCCTAATTATTTGATAACTTTAGTTAGTAACCTAGTTACCTGACAGAGTCAAACTAATAATATTAGGTGAATTCAGCTATATTGGGATAGTTTTTGTAATTTTATCTCGTGGTTAATTTCTTGTCATCAATAAAAAAAATAACACAGCATATGATACATTACTGAATTTCTTAAGGTGTCTGCTTTCTTTATGTGAAAAAAATTAAGTGTGTATGATAATTTACTTTTCCTTTTTTACAAAGTATGGCTCACCATTTTGTTGCAGTTGACACAAAAATTTTCAGTGACTTGTTTGGTAATATGGGACTCTTTCAACTCAAATGATATATTTCAAGGAATATTTTAAACTGATTTCAAGTTCCTGTATGGGACATTTCACTCATCTTTGGAGTGTGGACTTAGGAATTTTCCATTCCCTGGCTAGAAAATGCAGCTGGGGTGCACTAACCAGCCTTCACAATTTGTCTATATTCATTGTTAGCAGCCTTCATTTAGTCCTCATTCCGCTTGTACATTTCTTTCCTAGTTTCTCCCTGTTTTTTCCACTCTCAATTATTGTGATAGGCTTGACCAGATTATAAGGTATGTTACCTATTGTGCAAAATCTGGGGATTAGCATCAATTTGAAGTCTGTTCACAAATCATTAAAAGGTCTTAAACTATTTACTTAGGTTTTAGGCTACATCTCTGTGGCTCTGTGTTGACATAGAAACGATGTCCATTTTTATCAGATTATTTAAACAAACTGATGCTACACTTCAATTCAATTGCCTTTTAACACTGTCCCAAATTATGTGAAACATATGGTCCCAAATTACCAAACTATATATATGTATTTATATGTATACCTCCCTCAGCCAGTTGCTAGTTTGTTCCTCTTCAGATCCTTGTTTTGCTTCCACTTTGTTCCCTCTCAGGGACTTTGCCTCACACTGGTTGCTATTTCCCCCTCACCTGGCTACTTCCTGTTTTTGTTTCAGGATGCCTCTTCAGCTTGTCATCTTTTTTGGATCCAGCTCACCATAATTTCTAGTCTGGTTAGATTGTACTTCCCATTATCCCCTGTTATCCTATGAACTGTTACTCCCTTAAAGGACTCTCTAGAGTGTTTCTGTAGAAATATATTTCCAAGACTACACCAGTGTTGTTCTTTTGCTTGTTTATGCTTATTGATTTTGTATTGTACCCTTCCATCCAGGCTATCTTGGTTATGTCTGTTCATTGTTTTAGTTTTAACTTTTGGCACAGCATTTTGAGAGTGTACTCTGTTATTTGTGTTAGTTCTGTATTTTTACTTTCTGATTCCTGTTTGGAATTCTGTTGTCAACTGAGTTGAGGTCTTTGCATATCTGGCTCTGGTAACTTTGTTTTGCATGCTGTGTATATTTACCTGCCTCATCCTAGCATGGGTGGAGCCAAGGGGGTGGGCAGGCATGGCATCGGCCACCCTCTGAATCTGATTTCCACCCCTACCAGAGTCAAAATGTGATGCTTGTCAGTATTAATGAAATAAAAATGAAAAACAAATGACAAATTGTTACCTTAAACACAACTGACTTTTTCTGATGTTTTATAATTGATATTGGTCAATTTAGTTTTATTTTATATCATGCAGGCAGCATTATATTTGCATTCATTTCCCTAACTGTGTTGTTGGGGAGTACCTAACATGAGTCATCTCAGTAGGGGGAGCCACTGTGCAGCAGTGATGTCCAGTGGCACCTACAGCCATAATCATACAGTACATGCACCATGCATACATTTTTTAAATGATTTTGCTCAAGTTTTATGCCACTGCATCTGGCAATCATTGTACAATAGAGAAATACAGTTTCACATTTAGGGCCA
Organism: Monopterus albus; assembly: GCF_001952655.1. Classification (NCBI taxonomy): domain Eukaryota; kingdom Metazoa; phylum Chordata; class Actinopteri; order Synbranchiformes; family Synbranchidae; genus Monopterus; species Monopterus albus. Next base: position 29,162 of record NW_018127898.1, on the reverse strand, counting down.
GAGGAACTATATTAGATATATCTAACATGATATCGTATCGCACAGCCCTAGAGTGAATCACATCATTTCTACTCCTAAATGTGAGCCCTGCATATAGCAAGAAATTATGTCATAAAAACATTTAAAAAATTTGGTTTAACATTAAAGTATCTTGTAAAAACTAACAAATTAACTTGTTATAATGACAAAAGTTTATCATTAAAGCCAGATTTTTGTTGTCGTAGGCAGTTCTTGTTGTGTACTATGAAATGTAGTCCTGCAGGTGCCACTGGTGATGTTCCTGGCCAGACGTAAATAGGGAGTGCAGCCAAAGTTAGCTAAAGAAAGCAGTATGTGTGACCCATTTTTAAACAAAATAAATAATTTGATTCCTAATAATGTATGGTTTATTATTTCACATAACTAGAGGTTACTTTTTACGTGTATTTCAAATGTGTCACCCCTCCAAGTCTGCGCGCTAGCCTGGCCACCTGCCTAAATTTTTCTAGATCTGCCCTGTAATCTGCTGTTCTTTGCACATGAGGAAATAGAATTATTTTCCACAACTGCTGCCTAAAAATTAACATTTGTGTACTGTATATCTGTGTCTGTATTTACAATGGTTTAACTGTACAATAACATTCTTTGTAAATGTTATTTCCTTTAAGAATATTGAATCTACAAAATATAATTCCACCACATATAATTTGTGTATATAAACTCTTGGTCAGGTTGTTAAAATCTGCATACTCTCAAAAATAATGCAGTGGACATGACCTCTATGTCCTTAATGACAGCTAAATGCCAGCTTATGTGATAAAATCTAAATCATGTATAAACAGTGATTATGTATATAGAACATTTGTGATATGATATACAAAAAATTTCACCCAGCCACCTGCATTTTCCCAGTAGTGATGTTATTCTCTGCTATATATTCAAGATTCAAGATTTTTATTTGCCATTTATGCATAAACAGTCTAGGCATATAGGAATTCTTGTGCAGCTCGCTTGGAGTCAAGTAAAGAGTTAAAAGCCAGAAAAGAACTCCTAGTCTGAAAATAAAGTTACGTAAGTGTGACACAGTATAAAAATGCATTCAAGATACAAATGCAATACAAAAAATAAGATAATAGATGAGATGGTGAGCTTCAAATATTGTACATAGTATTTCACATAGTAGAGCTGGATATGGTATTTCACTTAGTGAGGTAATAAGGGATTATTGCACATGTTTCTCATATTTTTGTATATGCCATCAGTCTTACTGCGGTAGGGAAAATGAATAAAAAACCATCTAGTCGGTGTGGCAATCACACAATAATATACACACAATAATAAAATAATAAAAGGCACAATAATAAATAATAAAAAACAAACACACCACCATACCTTCTCACACTCATCAATTGCACAAACCTTGTTGCGCTAAAAACTATGAGTATGAATGAATATTTCCTCAGTGGGAATCTCTCACATCAGGTTAGTTTAGCTGAATTGAGTCTAGTTATCGCTGTCGGGTAGAAGCTGTTTTTGAATCTACTTGTCCTAGTCTTAATTGATCTGTATCCTCTGCCTGACAGCAACTGTTGAAACAAATGGTGACCAGGATGTGAGGTGTCTCTTATGATATTCTGTGCTTTTTTTGAAACAGTGGGAACTGTGTAGTTCTTCCAATGTAGGGAGAGGGCAGCTGACAATCTTCTGGGCCATGTTAATGACTCTCTGGAGTGAGTTCCTCTGAGCTCCTGTACAGTTGGTGTACCACACACACATGCAGTACGCTAATATGCTCTCTATTGAGCACCAATAAAAGGATATCAGCAGTCTCTGACTGATGTTATCCTGCCTGAGCACTCTCAGAAAGTGCAGTCTGAGCCGAAAGTCCGTCACCCTCTCCACACAGTCCCCGTGAATGATTAGTAAACAGAATGTCCATTTTCCTCTTCCTAAAGTCTGTTATAAGCTCCTTCCTCTTTGAGGTGTTAATGAGCGGGTTGTTCTCTCTGCCACTGTCAGATTTGATGTGTAAGAACGCCAAATGGTGTTTGTGGTGGACTCAATTATAAAACCAGACGAACTGATATAGCTGAAGGTTTTTTACTTGTAGCAACTAGACACTCAATACACAGTCCGGGATACACAATCAGGTCGATAAGACAGTCCAGGGTCAGCGCCGGTAGACAGGTATAGCCAGGAGATCCAAACTCGAGATGTCAAGGGGAATAACTCAGAAGGTCGGTACACTGCAGGCAATCAGAAACTGGAAAGGCATAGGCAAAACACGGTGGTCAAAAACAGTAATCCAAGGTCAAAAACAGAGAATCAGGCAAGGTATAAATGCTGGAGAGTCAGAGCTGGAGTCTAGAACAATCTGGCAGCGTCCTGGTGGGAGGACGCTGCCTAAGTAGAGGTGCACATAATAACGAAACAGGTGAAACCAATATGAGTGATGAAGAACGTAAAAAGACCGAAACTAAGGTGAAACAAAAACAGGAAGTAACGTCAAAATAAAAGCCTGACAGGAAGCAACGGAACCGAATCGTGACAGCCACACTCTATCAGCTGTTTTCACCTCATCCCTGTAGGTGGACTCATCCCCCCAGAGATAAATCCCACCATCGTGGTGTTGTCTGCAAACTTAACGATGGTGTTACTGGTGTGTGCGGAGCTGCAGTCATAGGTATAGAGGACATAGAGCAGGGGGCTCAGCACACAGCCCTGCGGGGAGCCGGTACTGATGCTGAGAGCTATAGATAGTATATCGTTCCCCACTCTAACCCTCTGACTGCAACTTGATAGAAGGCTGTATATCCATGTGCAAATTGAATGTGGAAGTCCCAAAACCCCTAGTTTGTCCACCAGTTTGTGAGGAAGAATAGTGTTAAATGTGGAGCTATAATCTACAAAGAGCAGCCACACATAGCTGCCCTGCTTCTCCAGGTGGGAAAGAGCAGCACAGAGAGCCATAGCTACGGCATCCTCTGTAGATCTATTTACCCTGTATGCAAACTGGTGGAAATCAAAACTTGGGGGGAGGAATGATGTAATATAATCTCGGACCAGTTTCTCAAAGCATTTCATCACCATCGGAGTGAGTGCAACTGGTCGGTAGTCACTGAGGATGGAAATATGTGGTTTCTTGGGCAGAGGAACTATGGTTGAAGACTTCAGACAGAGTGGGACAATGGATTGGGACAAGGACCGGTTAAAGATCTTAGTCAAGACTCTAGCCAACATCTCCAGGTCCTGATGTTCAAAAACACCCCAGTTGGTCCTGGCAAAACAGGCCTGCAGCTGCTCAGAGGCACCATCAGGCCAAGTTTTAACAATCTTAGCAGTAATTGGAGCAGTTTTCTTTAGGGTTGCATATGTGGGGATTAAAAGCAGGGACACACGATCCGACTGGCCCAAGTGTGATAATGGTTTAGCCCTGTAGCCCCTCTTGATGTTAGAATAAACCCTGTCCAATGTGTTAGCTCCCCTAGTAGCACACTTCATGTGCTGATAGAATTTGGGTAGCACTGCCTTCAAGTCCACGTGATTAAAGTCCCCTGCTATAATGTGCACAGCGTCTGGATATATGCTCTGCTAACTGCAAATGGTACCATATAAAAGACCACTACCCGAATTAGCATTTGCATCTGATGGTATATACAGGTGTTGTAAAGTCTTGTTCTGTGTGTGATGACACTGTCTGCCCTGCTGTACCTGAGGCTGTAGGTGCAGTTTTCATGTCTGAGCAGGGTGTGAGCTGGGTGGAGTGGATTCCTGATTATATTCTCTGCTCTTTTATGACAGCGCTGTGTGTATAGTGTGTCCATAGCAGGGAGTTTAGTCCCAGTGATCCTCTCTGCAGTCTTTATAACTCTTTGAAGAGCCTTCCTCTCTGCCTGTGTGGTGCTACCATACCAGACAGTGATGCCAATAGTGAGGATGCTCTCTACCAGTCCTCTATAAGCCTGGGTGAGAGAGCGATGGTTCAGCCCAGCTTTTCTGAACTGCTGGGTTTTCTTCACTGTTGCAGCTGTGTTCAATGACCAGCTCAGGTCAGATGTCACCTGTAGGCCCAGGAAATTGTGGCTGTCAGCCACCTCAGTCCCTATAGCTCAGCCAGTTCAGAAACAACTGTCACTATCTGTTTCTGATAAGCCCAAAAATAAACATTGCTACGTGTGTCAGGTTTGTTCGCTGCCACCTGCCTCTCGCTCGTCTCTCCCTCTCTCTACAGACACACTCCCAGCAGACCTTGCAGTTGATGTGAATCAGCTGATTGCAGGACTGAGTAGTTAGGAGCTGCTCAAACATACAGATGCTGCCAGTTCGTTGTTCGCAGCTTCCACGAAGTTTGGCCGCAGAAGAAGCTTCAACCTTCTGTTTCACTCATGTTCTATGACAATCGTCAATCACAGTAAGACTGTTTTCGAGCTTGTCTTCACATCAATCTGCTGTACACCTACCTGGGTGGTTCCAGTTATTGTTCGTTTCTTGGGCTGCACCTCTGCTATCTGCCTCAGCTTAGCCTCTGCCACAAACTCTATAATCCATTCATCAGCAGCCTCTCACCTGTTCCGACGCCATTCTATCTGGGTCGCCCTTCAGTTATCTTCGCCCCGGACTTCTGCCACTGTCCTTGCCATTACTCACCTGCGCTCCTGCTCCGTTCCTCTCCAGCCGCATCTCAGCTACAGCTCCCAGCCTAACCCTGCACTCCGTGAGTCCAATTACCCTTTGTGCTCACTCTCACTCTTGTGCTCTCCCAGGGACAAGAGTTGGCCATCAGCCTCCACTACCAGGGTACTACCGGTGTGAGTGACGGGGCCTCCCTTCTCTCTCATCTGCCTCATGCCTCCCTCAGTCTGGGTCAAAAGCATACACTGCATTCTCCCTCAACCCATCTGTCAATAACCTGAACTGTAATAAACCTCCATAACCTGTGTCATACCCTGCTCTCTGGGTCCAGCCTATTTATTTTTCCTCTCTCTCACATGGCAAGAGAGCAGTCGACCATAACAATGTGTGGACAGATGTGAAAATCTGACACCGATGTTTAAAGCTTTTCCTCCTAGACAAACTAACAGGTTATCTAATATCAGACAGATCTTAAACTAGTGCAGCTCTTTTACCTAAATCAAATCCCATTAGGAATGTATGTTCTGTAGTGGGTGTATCTGATTAAACAATACACAGACTGTTCCTTGACTTTTTCCACTCAGCTCTGTGATATGTTGCACTGACATGTGACCAAGCTGACCAGTTAACTGTAGAGAGCAAAGTTCACAGGGCCGCACTCAGAATGAGAAAAGAGATAATGATGATGAACACCTGGGATTTTGACAAACATGTTAATGTGTAACAATAACTGTCTAACATACTTTAGATGAACATAATAAAATCCATCCATTCACACAAGATTATCTTGTTTGGGGAGTTAGGAGTCTTTCACACTAAGAACTGGAAAAGGCAACACTGCGGAAAGGTCACTAGCCTGCCACAGGATCAACACACACTCACACACACAGACAAACACACTGAGTTTTTCATCAACTGCAATCATTTTATTCTGCCATAGAATTTTTGTCATTCATTCCGGTCTGATGTATATAACACTGCAGGCCCACGCTAGCACACTAAAGCACCTGGCTGAACAGATAACTAGCATGGAACTGAAACATCCAGGATCATCCCACTCATTGTTCTAGGGGATTTAAACAGAGCAAATCTCACCCACAAACTGCCCAAATACAGACAGCACATTAGTTGTCCCACCAGGGACAAAAACACATTGGACCACTGCTATACGGTAACAAACGATGCCAATCATTCTGTCCCCCGTGCAGCCCTCGGTCTCTCTGATCACTGTATGGTCCATCTCATCCCAACATATAGGCAGAAACTTAAAGCTGCAAAGTCTCTGATCAAAACAATGAAGAGATGGACTGAGCAGTAAAGTCAGAGCTACAGGCCTGCTTTGACTGCACAGATTGGTGTGTATTTGAGGCTGCGTCTACAGACGCGGATGAACTCATTGACACTGTGACATCATACATCAACTTTTGTGAGGACATGTGTGTGCCCACCCAGACCTTCTGCACATACAACAACAATAAGCTCTGGGTCACAGTAAGACTCAAACAACTTAGTCATGCCAAAGAGCAGACCTCAAGAAGTGAAGACAGGATCCTGTACAAGCAGGCCAGGAACACATTGACAAGGGAGATCAGAGTAGCAAAGAGGAAAAGCCTGAAAAATATAACTAGCTACAAGAACACCCATACCCCACCCTACGATATGGAAGACCTTCAACTGGCAGACGACCTCAGTGTGTGAAGCAGAACTCCACACCCCTCACCCACCTCACCTCAGACCCAGCAGATGGTCCCCTCATGATACTCTCCTTTCCCCTCAGCCCCCTACCCCTGAAGACAAAAACAAAAGATCAGAAAGGCACCAGGCCCAGTGGTGTGATCATTATTGTCACAGTTTATGGCTAGGCTGCTCTAAGTCTGGAACATCCTGTAGTTGAATGTATCACACCACACAGAGTTCAAAAGACAGATAAGACATGTCCTTCAGCTCACACAAGCAGTTTCTCACAGGTCTCTGTTCTGAAAGTTTAAAATCCATTGAATAGCATATATTGGTTAATATACAGTATTGATTAAAACACAGCTTAAAATGTATTTGTGTGGATGGTGTAAAGCATCCACACTGTGTTCTCCTGATTATTCTGGGATCTTCCACCCTTTTTTGGCACTTTATAAGTCCAGCATACTTTCAGCTATACAGGCCATTCTGGTATCTACCTGTTCAGCTCTTCAAGGACTTTCCTGCTTGTATTTAATTTTTTATTATAACGTTTATACTTTTTAATTTATTCAGCTTTTTGTTTACAATAGAAGTCAATGGGAGCTCAAAGTGCTGAGTCAATGACACAGTCCTGGAGTGCGATCTGGTGGTCCATAAAGTGCAGTGCAATTGAGACATGGCACCTCATAACTCCCCTCTCTCTCTCTCTCTCTCTCACTCACTCACTCACACACACACACACACACACACACACACACCTACCTGTTTTACCTACTTTGTGGGGACCAATTGGAATATTTTCACATCTTAATAAGTTCAGCATACTTTCAGCTAGAAAAGCCATTCAGGTATCAAATTGTTCAGCTCTTTCCTACTTGTATTTATTGCATCTCATCCTTCAGATTATTCAACAAAGAACTTCAGCCATTTCTTCTCAACTATTTCAACAAATAACTTCAGCCATTTCTTCTCATTCTTCAGCTGTTTCAGCAATTGATTTCAGGCATTTTCAGGACGATCTTTCAGCATATCAGCATCCACACGCATTTTCAACAGGAAATGCATTTCTCTAGGTAATAATGTATTTCTCATGGCATATGCCCAACACCCTTGGCCAATAAAGCTGATTCTGATTCTGAGTTCACTAAATTTACATGCCTTCGTGTTCATGTCACAGACTGCAGGAACTAATAACAATAATGATGGCTCTGTTATATTCAAGTGATGTCATAACATTTGACAGTGATCCTGGGAGAGAAGTATAGGACAAAATTATAAGACACGTAAGACCAGTGAAAAGTCTGCACACCTTGACTTAGGTTATACAGAAAATATAATTTAATGCACATTAAATCATTTCTTGTGCATACATTTCAAACTGCTCACTGTTTCATTTACAATAAAACAGGCTCACTCTACAACAGACAATCTGATTATGTACTATACCACACTGACAGCCACTGTATGCACACAAATTTAACAATATTTAGGAACAACATATAAACAACATTTAGTTGTTGGTCTATTGTCCCTGCAGTTACACCAGAGGTGGGGATGTTACTGAGCTGATGAGAGAATTTGATGACTTTTAACAGAGGAAAAGACACTTAATGGAAAGCAAAATCAACATCTTGAGGGTTTAAGGGCTTAGTTTCTTGAAACTAGTTCTTTAAATGTTATATTGTTCAATTTGCCTATTATACACAGAAAGAGATATTTTTCTACATTGTAAAAGAAAAGGTTCTGGGATCACTTACTGAGGCTACTTTTAGTTATAGCTGACTGAGTTTGTTTATACTTAATGCAATGTGTAATGTGAGCTAGTTTTTGCTTAACTAAATTCATTACATTTTGTAAATTAGATTGTCTTCCTCTATAAAACAACTAATTAGCTTAAATTTGCTAATTATTTGAAAATCACTGATTTCAAAATAATATAAAAATAATTTTTATGTCAAACTGTGTAAAGTGAAGTTTGTTTGCACAGTCACACAAACAGAGAAAGCTGCTTGTATGTTCAGTCTACTAGATGGTGATGTCACCCTCCTGCCAGCTGGACCCATTCATCAGCACATCATCTTCATGCCTCATGGAGCTGAGCAGATACCCAACTCCAGCTTTCACACCGGTTTTCACCCCTGCACCCAGGGCGTAACCTGCTGCCCCAGCTGTCCCCCCTGTGGCGACCATGAGAGCATCTGTGCCCAGGTCAATGGCACTCCTTGGCTGTGTCGGGGCAGTTAACTGATGCATAATACACAGCTGTGCCGAGGTTGTAGAGGGTGCTGACTGCAGGGATCCACTCCACCACCTTGTGCACATGCTCCTCACCTTTGTTGATACAACTCCTCTGGGGACTGCGCTTTATCCGTCGCCCTAAAGCAGCAGGATTTGAAACATCCTCCTCCATGTTGCACCGATGGATCCAACATTCAGATTCTGGGGATTCAGATGGCAGAATACGACTGCCCTTTTTCAACACTGCATGGTATATCCCAGATGTGAACAGCCCACTGCTAGTCACACCACTGCACAGGACTCCCAGTCTCTCACAGCAACTCACTGCCTCCTCCAGTCTACCTGTGGCTCCTTCCGCAGCTGTTCCTACCAAAGTTGTTCCATTCACCCTGGTCCAACCCTCATAGTGTCCTTCCAGCTTAGAGGTACCTTCTCCAACCAACACCAGTTGCTGGATATTAAACATCACAGCCTCTATGTGGTGCCCAGCTTGGTCCCTCTCTGAAGGTGATGCTGCTGATGCAGATGCAGGTACAGATGCTGACTCGCTCATTCTCTTGTCTATCAGGCTTACCACCTCTGTCAAGAGTTCTTCTGTATCAGCCACTCCCAGCAGGTCATACAGCTTCAGTGTCAAGCTCTGAGCTTCCTTTGGGCAGCCTGCCACCACCAACACAGGCACTAAAGAGAGACCCAGTAGCTCCTGGGGCAAGATGCAAGACAAAGGGTCATCCACAGTGCTGGCAGACAGCAGTTCCTGACAGATGGCATTCCCCTGAATGTGGAGATGATCTTGAATTTGCCCCTGAAGCTTCACATTGAGGACTGATATCATATGTTTGGCAGAATGGACTCTCTCCTGTTCTTGTGCAGCGACTGATACAGGAACAGACTTTTCTGCAGATGAGAGACCAAGCTGGATTTGGGATCCAAGCAGATACTGGTGCTCCTGTTGGGCTGCCTCCTCTACCTCTTCAGGTAAGTCAGTTTCTGGAAGCAGAGTGTGACTAGGCAGGGCAGGAGGTGGGACCCTGCACAGAGCCTGTTTGTTCCGCAGGATCTGGATCACAATCAGCCATGCCAGCTTGGAGTACATAATTTCACTATCTTGTTAGAGCGTTTATCCAAAGCCACTACCTTAAAATCAAACCAGACAAGCCAGCAACAATCAAAAAATCTATGTTGAGTGAACTGAGTATACAGAGACAGTAAAAACAACTCATTTCAGTATTTGCTTATCCATCCATCCATCCATCCATCCATTTTCATCCGCTTTATCTGAGACCGGGTCGCAGGTACAATAGTCCGAGCAGAGCCCCCCAGACTTCCCTCTCCCCACACACCTCCTCTAGCTCCTCAGGAGGAACCCCAAGGTGTTCCCAGGTCAGCCGGGAGACATAGTTTCTCCAACGTGTCCTGGGTTTGCCCCGAGGCCTTCCCCTGGAAGGACATGCCCGGAATACCTCCCCAGGGAGGCATCCAGGGGGCATCTTAAACAGGTGCCCGAGCCACCTCAACTGGTTTCGCTCAATGTGGAGGAGCAGCAGCTCTACTCTGAGCTCCTCACAGGTGACTGAGCTCCTCACCCTATCCCTAAGGGTGCACCCAGCCACTCTCCGAAGGAAACTCATTTCTGCCGCTTGTATCCGTGATCTCATTCTTTTGGTCATGATCCAAAGTTCATGACCATAGGTGAGGGTAGGAATGTAAATCAACTGGTAAATTCGCCTTACGACTCAGCTCCTTCTTCACCACACTGGACCAGTACAGAAAACACATTACTGCGGACGCTGCACCGATCCGTCTGTCAACCTGCCCCTTCATTTTTCCCTCACTCGTGAACAAGACCCCGAAATACTTCAACTCCTCCACTTGAGGAAGCAACTCACCCCCAACCTGGAGAGGACAACCCACCTTTTTCTGATTGAGTACCATGGCCTCAGATTTGGAGGTGCTAATTCTCATCCCTGCCACTTCACACTCGGCTGCAAACCCCTCTAGTGCACGCTGTAGGTCTTGAACTGATGAAGCGAACAGAACCACATCATTCACAAAAAGCAGGGATGAGATTCTGCCACCACCAAAGCAGACACCCTTCGTTCCCTGGCTGCACCTAGAAATTCTGTCCATAAAAATAATGAACAAAATTGGTCACAAAGGGCAGCCTTGGCAGAGTCCAACATGCACTGGAAACAGGTCTGACTTACTGCTGGCAATACGAACCAAGCTCCTACTCCAGTCATACAGGGACCAGACAGCCTGTAACAATGAGCCCCACACCCCATAGTCCTGAAGTAGCTCCCACAGGATGCCATGAGGGACACAGTTGAAATGCTTCTCCAGATCCACAAAACACATGTAGACTGGTTGGGCAAACTCCCATGAACCCTCCAACGCCCTAGTGAGGGTATAGAGCTGGTCCAGTGTTCCACTGCCGGGGCAAAAACTGCATGTTCATCCTGAATCCAAGGTTCGACTATCGGGTGGGTTCTCCTCCCCAGTACCCTGGCGTAGACTTTCCCGGGGAGGCTAAGAAGTGTGATCCCCCTATAATTGGAATACACTCTCTGGTCCTCCTTTTTAAGAAGGGTCTGCCAGTCCAGAGCCACCGTCCTCGAACTCCACGCAATGCTGCAGAGGCGTCAGCCAAGACAGCCCCACAACATCCATAGACTTGAGAAACTTGGGGCAGACCTCATCCACCCCCAGAGCCTTGCCACTGAGGAGTTCCTTAACTACCTCTGCAACTTCAGCCAGGGTAAAGTCCCCTCCTGAGTCCCCAGCCCTGGCTTCCTTTACAGAAGGCGAGTCGGAGGGATTGAGGAGATCTTCAAAGTACTCCTTCCACTGGCCGACGACATCCTCAGTTGAGGTCAGCAACACACCACCTCCACTGCAAACAGTGTTGGCAGAACACTGCTTTCCCTCCTGAGCTGCCGGACAGTTCTCCAGAATCTCTTTGAAGCCAACCAAAAGTCTTTCTCCATGGCCTCACTGAACTCCTCCCAGGCCCGAGTTTTTGCCATGGTGATTGCCAGAGCTGCGTCCCGCTTGGCCTGTTGGTACCTGCCAGCTGCTTCAGGAGTCCCATGAGCCAACCAGGCCTGATAGAGCTCAATCTTCAGCTTGACAGCATCCTTTACTGCAGTGTCCACCGCCATGTTCGAGGATTGCTGCCGCAATAAGCCCCGGAGACCTTATGGCGACAGCTCCCAGCAGCCGCCCTGACAATGGAGGTGTGGAAAACTGTCAATTCGGACTCAACGTCCCCAGTCTCCCTCAGCACCTGTTTGAAGCTCTGTCAGAAGATGGAGTTGAAGACCTCTCTGACCGGGGCCCCTGCCAGACATTCCCGGCAGACCCTCACTATACGCCTAGGCCTGCCAGGTCTGTCCAGCTTTTTCCCCCATCATCGAATCCAACTCACCACCAGGTGGTGATCAATTTACAGCTCAGCCTCTCTCTTCACCCGAGTGTCCAAAACATATGGCTGAAGATCAGAGGAATAAACTACAAAGTCAATCATCAACCTCTGACCTAGGGTGTCCTGGTGCCATGTGCACTGATGGACACCCCTATATTTGAACATGGTGTTTGTTATGGATAAACCATGACTAGCACAGAAATCCAATAACAACTCACCACTTGGGTTCAGATCAGGGAGGCCGTTCCTCCAAATCACGCCCCTCCAGGTATCACTCTCGTTGCCCACGTGGGCGTTAAAGTCCCCATGGGAGCGCTTTCTTTGCTTGTTTTTTCTCCTGCATGTTTTTTGTGTTATACTTAATAATAATTTAAGAATGTTTAAACAACCCTGCCTGAAAATGAGATCCAAGTGTAATGGAGAGTTAATATGTTTAATATAAACACATATTGTGAAATCCTGAGAAACAAAAAAATTAAGAAAACAGAATGTGTTCCTCTGTGACTTTAGTTGAGTGAAAAGCTACTGCAGTGCAAAGATGAAATGAAATAAACAGTGAAATATAGTGGGGATTAATATTGGTCTACACTATGAAATGTTTTTTTTTTTTTTTGCAGTGCATCTCAGTAGGGAACCTTAACACTGAGCTTAGACATTAATGAATGCACTCTGCACTGACTACAACTACAGTACAAATAGAAATGTAGCGTTCCCCCCACACCTAAATAAGTTCATTGCATCTTTGAATTTGTGACAACTATTTGCCTGCACCTACCTTAATAATGACAAGATCTGGAGTCCCGAAGTCCACAGTATACCAATGCAACCAGGAAGGCTCCCAAATGTTGGATGCTTTTTTTTTCTCATTTTTACCCTTTTCTCAAAATATGCATAGCAATCTTCTTTCTCTTTGCCTCCAATGAGAATCTCCTTCTTTACACATGACATCCCATAGCCCTCCCACTGTCTCATCTGTCTTTCAGCTCCCTCTTCTCTCTGGCCTTACTGCTCAATGGAGAGATCATGGCATGAATACTGATTCACGTGGGGAAAGTCCATGTGTTCTAAAGCAGTTTTGTTTATCTGCCCTACTATTCCCCCATCCCTTTTCCCTGTGCTCTCTCTCTTGCAGCCAGTAGGTTTTGTTTTTGACCCAAATGCTTGAGAGAAATCCCCCTTCATGCTGTGAGTGAATGTTTCTCTTATTCAGCCAAGCAGTGAAGGACAACAGGGTAATAAGAGAGGGTCTGAGGTAAAGCTTCACCAAACCACAAAATAAAATAAAACCCACACAAAAAATTATATGGTAAATGATATATTTTTGTTACAGAAAACCTGCTTTTTGAGTTCTTCATATGTTTTTAATTTTATATCTTAACTCATCACTTGCTGTGCCCTATTCACTCTCACTAATGTTGATACAAGTCCACCTGGCATAATTCCTGCCACCATCCTGTTCTAGTTGCCTGTTTTGCCCCTGTGTCTGTTTTCACACTCACTATCTTTTCCCCCAGATGCCTGCATTTCTCTGGAAGGTTTCAGCAGCTGGTATTCTGGCAATGAGCCATAAGACGCCTTCCAGTCACCTGGCGTTCTCCACCCATTCAAACACATTTGATGTTTTTTAAGTTCCCTCAGTATACTGCCCCAGCCTGATAAACCTGTTCATGTGGATTTAACGCTCTTAGAGTCACTTCACAATTATCATAGTAATGATGGATTTGATCTGTTAATATTTATTAGAGTTTAATTCTAGATCTAGTTAATTGGAACTCAGTCTGTGCTTTATTAAAATCCATAATCGTGTGGATGCTGATTCAGCATCCACAGTATGTTTTCCTGGTCTTTATTATTATTCTTCCGTACGTTTTTTGGCCCTTAACTACTTCAGCATACTTTCAGCTAGAAAAACCACTCAGGTATCAAAATGTTCAGCTTTTCCAGGACATGTGTGGATCTGTTCAGAATTTTCCTAAACTTCATACTTGTTTAACTATTTAGTGTTTTTCAGCAAAATTTTGCCCATTCAAATGAACGGGGAAATTCAACTTCAGCATACTTTCAGCTATCAAAATGTTCAGCTCTTCAAGGACAATCATGCTTCTATTCAGAACTTTTCTAAACGTCATACTTTTGAAATATTTAGCTTTATTTTGAAAAACTTGCTCCATTCAAATGAATGGGAAAATTCTACTTCAGCATAATTTCAGCTATCAAAATGTTCAGCTCATCAAGGACATTTATGCTTCTATTCAGAATTTTTCTAATCTTCATACTTTTAAAATATTCAGCTTTATTTTAAAAGTTTTGCCCCGTTCAAATGAATGGGAAAATTTTACTTCAGCATACTTTCAGCTATTTCAGGTACCAAAATGTTCAGCTCCTCAAGGACATTCATGCTTCTATTCCGAATTTTTCCTTACTTCATACCTTTGAAATATTTAGCTTTATTTTGAAAGTTTTTCCCCATTCAAATGAATGGGACAATTCTACTTCAGCATATTTTCAGCTATTTCAGGTAGCAAAATGTTCAGCTCTTCAAGCACATTCATGCATCTTTTCAGATTTTTTTCTGAACTTCATACTTTTAACATATTTAGCTTTATTTTGAAGATTTTGCCCCATTTAAATAAATGGGAAAATTCTTCTTCAGCATACTTTCAGCTATTTCAGATATCAAAATATTCAACTCTTCAAGGACATTCATGCTTCTATTTGGAATATTTGTTAACTTCATACTTTTTAACATTTTAACTTTATTCCAAAAATTTTGCCACATTCAAATGAATGGTGTTAGACTCAACCATCCTGCATGTTCATTTCTGAGGAAGAGTCAAAGTCAGAACAACCTTTAAGATATTTATTACAATGTTAAAGAAAAGCAATTATAGAGCGCCCTGGGTTCCAACTATTTTGAAGCCCCATCCACACTACAGAAGTATGGTTCACAGCTTCTTCAGGAAGGAGGAACCTCTAGTCTCCTGAACCCAGCCCTTTTATACAATCTTTGGATGTACAATGTAGGTTGATCTGACTCTTCCCTGGCACGGCCTCGTCGTCCTTATCTGGTCTCCTCCTTGGAGCGGCCTTGTCCTGAAACTGACACTTTTACACAACCCACAATGTTTCTTGCAAACAGTTAGTCATCTCGGCAACCCTGAGACTGCACCTGGACTTGTTTTCCTGTTATCTTTCTATGTCTGCTTGCTTTCCTGTTTATCTAAGTCTCTGTGCTTTGACACACTCACACAAGCATTTTAAGTGCATAGGTTAAGCCATTATAAAGAAAGCACTAACATATTATTTTATAACTAATACTAGAATGAAACATGAAGATATATGTTCGCTAAGGCTACTTATAATGTTGATTATGTAAGGCTTAAGCACTTCTTATAATATAGATTACAAGGGTCTTGTTAAAGCAATCTTGATTATCCATACTATGACCTCTTAATACTTTATTAACATATAATTGGGTGAAAAGTAACCACATAAACATATCTATCACATGCGAGTATGTGAACTTACAGTGGTGTGAAAAAGTGTTTGCCCCCTTACTGATTTCTTATCTTTTTGCATGTTTGTCACACTGTAAT
The DNA here is from genome assembly GCF_001952655.1 of Monopterus albus. NCBI lineage: Eukaryota > Metazoa > Chordata > Actinopteri > Synbranchiformes > Synbranchidae > Monopterus > Monopterus albus. The sequence continues at coordinate 13,616 of NW_018127898.1, read as the reverse complement.
GTTTCAGATCGTCAAACAAATTTATATATTAGTCAAAGATAACACAAGTAAACACATCATGCAGTTTTTAAATGAAGGTTTTTATTATTAAGGGAAAACAAAATCCAAAACTATAGAGCCCTGTGTGAACAAGTGTTTGCCCCCCTGTCAAAACACTGGTTTATCGCACCTGAGTTCAATTTCTCTTGCCACACCTGTTCGCAATCAAGAAATCACTTAAATAGGACCTGCCTGACAAAGTGAAGTAGACCAAAAGATCCTCAAAAGCTAGACATCATGCCGAGATCCAAAGAAATTCAAAAACAAATGAGAAAGAGAATAATGGAGCTCTATCAGTCCGGAAAAGGTTATAAAGCCATTTCTAAAGCTTGGGGACTGCAGGCAAGTCTTCCAGGGCCTGAAGCAGCAAAACAGCCCCAGACCATCACACTACCACCACCATATTTTACTGTTGGTATGATGTTCTTTTTCTGAAATGCGGTGTTACTTTTACGCCACACATAATGGGACACACACCTTCCAAAAAGTTCAACTTTTGTCTCGTCTGTCCACAGAGTATTATCCCAAAAGTCTTGGGGATCATCAAGATGTTTTCTGGCAAAACTGAGACGAGCCTTTATGTTCTTTTTGCTCAGCAGTGGTTTTCGTCTTGGAACTCTGCCATGCAAACCATTTTTGCCCAGTCTCTTTCTTATGGTGGAGTCATGAACACTCACCTTAACTGAGGCAAGTGAGGCCTGCAGTTCTTTGGATGTTGTTGTGGGGTCTTTTGTGACCTCTTGGATGAGTTGTCGCTGTGCTCTTGGGGTAATTTTGGTCGGCCGGCCACTCCTGGGAAGGTTCTCCACTGTTCCATGTTTTCGCCATTTGTGGATAATGGCTCTCACTGTGGTTCGCTGCAGTCCCAAAGCTTTAGGGATGGCTTTATAACCTTTTCCGGACTGATAGAGCTCCATTATTCTCTTTCTCATTTGTTTTTGAATTTCTTTGGATCTTGGCATGATGTCTAGCTTTTGAGGATCTTTTGGTCTACTTCACTTTGTCAGGCAGGTCCTATTTAAGTGATTTCTTGATTGCGAACAGGTGTGGCAGTAATCAGGCCTGGGTGTGGCTAGAGAAATTGAACTCAGGTGCGATAAACCAGTGTTTTGACAGGGGGGCAAACACTTGTTCACACAGGGCTATATAGTTTTGGATTTTGTTTTCCCTTAATAATAAAAACCTTCATTTAAAAACTGCATGATGTGTTTACTTGTGTTATCTTTGACTAATATATAACTTTGTTTGACGATCTGAAACATTACAGTGTGACAAACATGCAAAAAGATAAGAAATCAGTAAGGGGGCAAACACTTTTTCACACCACTGTATGTATTCTGAAATATAATCTTAACTATTCCTTTTCTAGTATGATAGATTAGTCATACACAAAGTGAACACAGGTTAAATAAGCAACAGTCATGGTGTCAATCTTAATTTAATCAAATGTTAGAACCAGTCCTAGAGTATAACTTTGTTAAAAACTTTACTCAACATTGGGAAAATTCAACTTCAGCATACTTTCAGCTAGAAAAACCATTCAGGTGTCAAAATTTTCAGCATTTTCAGGGCGATCCTTCAGCATATCAGCATCCACACGCATTTTCAACAGGAAATGCATTTCTCGTTTGAAGATACACCAGATGTATCAATAAAAACAAGAAATTAAAAATGGAAAAACGGATATGCCCGTTTCTACACTAATTCTCAAGCAGTATGCATTTTCTTTCTCTGTAGTTGTATTTGGACTGTGATGGATTTTAATTAGATTCAAAGAATTTAGCCTTGGTCTCCCCCGCACTTCTACTATAATTCCTTTTCTTTTCACACGCTCTTTCATTTGCTCCTAAACACACACACCCACACACACAACAGCTTACCCTCTGTGACAGTAAGCTCAAGCAGCAAAATATTCATTATAGTGGCACAAAACCTGTATTAGACTTAACTTAGTCAAAGTCTTTTTTCCTTCATAAGCTGGATGCTTTGTACACTGTGGGTTCTGTGACCCTCAAAAGTCTCCATTTTATAATTTCAAATTTGAATACAGGGGAACAGAAAGCACCTTATACTTGGTTGTTTCCAGTATCTGAGCTAGATAGAAGGTATTTACTATAAGACATTGTTAGTCTTTACTTCATATTAAAACCACATGCATTATGAACAGAGAAATGTCTGAGAACCTGACTGTCCTGCTGTCATTATGTGTGCTTTAAATGTTGAGGCAAGGCGTGTTTAGTTGATCTTTCAATAACACAACAATTAAAAGTGCTATACAGCTCGTACAGTAAAAAGCCAGTGAGACAAGATATAAAATGTACAGTATCCAAAATAAAATACTTTTTAAAAAGGGGGGAATAAAAGTAAAAAAAAAATGGATAAAACAGTAGAATAAAAGTTAAAGTATGCCTCAGTGCAGGATAATTTCAAATGTAATTCCATAAAAGGTAGTGACAAGCAAAGTTTAAAGCCTTTATCTAAATGAACTGAGAGCCGGTGTAATGTGGTGGAATTTACTGAAATGTACTGTATATGAATAATTGCTTAACCACAGCAAAACTAGCTTTTGTAATAATTCATAAAAGTTACTGTAACATTTTATGTCAGACTGTCCATCTGTGCTTAAAACATTCTTAATGGATTTCTTTTACTAAGTTTCTTTGTTTCAGAGAAAGGACAAATATGATCTTGTGCTCATTGCAGTTTGGTATAAGACGCTGGTGAAGGAAGGACTGGTTAAGCAGATTGTGTGATTCCTCTCATAAGGACAATCTGTTTCCCAGTTACAGAAATAAAGACAAGGCTGTCGAGGGAGTGGGTTTTATTCATCATTTAGTAAACCACATGCCTATTTTTCCACCTTCTGCCATGGAATAATAGGTATTGAATCAATATTCAATACGATTTTCCATACTGTGGTGGAAATTATATAAAATCAATGATGAATCTTAAGTGTAATATTAATTGAAAGGTGTTTGATATAGTCTCCTACAGTCGAGAGAAGTGAGACTACATCTTTGTGTTGACTTGTGTGCTAAGTGTTGCTGCCTGGCTGGTGCCAGTTAATGAGAATGACAGAGGGGATCAAGAATCGGCTCAGTGTTCTGTCCACAAGGATATTATGTCTAGAAGATTATAAGTGTGGCGTGTACTTGTTGTCTTTGTCTCTTTGCCTGGAAAAACCACTAATCACTGTATAGACTGAGCCCTTTCATGAACATTTTAAAATTAAACAACATAAAACTCTTTGTGTTCTTGACTATTTTATTTTTCTTGATTATTTTAATATTTCCATAACAAATACCATGGGGAAACATTTACATCCAATTGAGGGCATAAAATTTTACATTTCATTTAAAAGTTATTTCAACAAGGCTAAAACATAGTAACAAAGTAGGACTTTTCTTTACGTGGCTATGGCCAGAGAACAGCAGACTGATCAGTGCTTCAAGCCCTTCATCCTTGAAGGTTCGGTCTCATAAACTGGAGATTCAAAGGATCAACACACAATAAAAGAAGAGTTACTGCCTCATTCAGATGAATCATCTTATCAGTTCAGCACCATTGTGCAGGCCAGTGTGTGGAAACAGGTTCTGTGGCTGTTCCTGTGCACGACTTTAGTTCAATCTTTAGTCAGTAGATATTTCTTTTTGTTGTTCTTCCTGATTTATGTATTAAATGTGTTAACTTCATACTGTGTAATAATAACCCAGCTGAAGGGAGAGTTCTGCCACTTTCTGAGGCCCTATAAATGTCTTTAAAGAGGTGCTGTTGACTCCTGGAGAAAAGAATGAAGACATCCCTGATGGCAGAATCTTGAAAGATTGACTAGCAATAAGGACAAAGTATTCCCTGTGCCAATCACCAGTGAGGAACTGTGCAGTTTCCGCTGAATAACTGGCTACCGATTATGATTCTGCAGGAACATGCCTGATCCTCCAAGGCCACTGTAGTAGATTTTCAAATAATTTTTAAGTCAAAAACTGTAGTCCACATTAGTTTGTAAAAGTGTAACATTATTTTTCTCACTTTGCATTCCCTTTCAGGCTATGCTACAGTGCTGTGTTGGTGAAGATGCAGAGCTTAAGAGGTTTGGGGACATCAATTGACACCTTTGTGAGTCTAATAGGAAGAAGTGCTGCTCAGCCAGTGCTGCTTTTTGCATGTTTTGTTAGCTCCATAATAAATTGAATTCATACTGCAAGTCATTACAACTGGATTTTTCCTTTCTATGCAGAAGGAAAAACAATGGCTCATCTGTGGCCACAGCAGTATTTACAAGCTGACTCAACAGTCACTACAGGCTGTAGTTATGAAACGAGCCAATTCCCTCTACTTCAGTTCCAATACTTTGTGTAACACAGACGTCATACCTCCTCCCATTAGCAACACTCCCAAGAAAATGTTCTGACAAAACTATGCAATAACAAATGCAAAACAAATCAAGATGTACAATAAAATATGCATTTATTTATAGTGATTAAAGAACCATTCAGTGTAAACCCTGAACACTGATCATGTGCTCACACACACACACACACACACACACACACACACACACACACACTCATTTCCACAATAAAGTATTGACTCAATTTAGATGTCAATACTAACAACCACATTTCAAATATAAATACAGCACTGTACATCTTTCCCTTAAATAAAATGTGAATGTTGCAGTAGATTGTTAAGAACCGGATGCGTTGTGTCACTGCCAGACGAAACCAAGTTATTAACAAGGTGTTTTAGCTGAGAGAATTTTGACCCACTGGTGGTAATGTGACAGTAATAGCCAGGTCCTTTGCTTGACTGTTAATTCACTTGGAAATGATCATGTAAATTCATGTCATAAGAAGCCATTCTGCAAAACTGGTCTGGTTTACAGTAAACTGGACTTTTTCATACAAAGCTGAAGGAAACAGTGTAAACACTTACAAAAAGGCATTAGTTACCTCATACATTTTAACTATGAAGGAGAATAAAACATTAAGTGGTTAAAAAGATAAACAGCAATTATAACACTCAAAAGTGCATCTGACTTCCACATAAATGACAGAGCTGTTCAGCTTGAATCATCACTAAAACTTGCCTGGTTCCCGATTCTATTTAATGTATGTGGTAATTACAGTATCTCCCATAAAATAAATTCTTTGTTTGGTTACAAAGTAGTAAGGAAACTGTTATGAATACTTTTAAATATACACAAGGTATTAACAACAAAAGAACATCTAGCCTGCCGAGAGTAAAAAAAACAAAAATTATTGAAACCTAAACTGTATACAAGTTTCAGGTCCGCTCGGCGCAGCCTGCCTCTCTTCTTCCTTTCTCTCTTTCGTCCTGCCGATCGGCGCCTCAGCTGTGTTGCGTTCAATAATCAGTGACTCGTTGGTTGTTCCTTCCTTATTTAAACCGCTGGCAGATGCTCAGTCTTCGCCGGAGCATTAACTTACATTATTAAGTAACTAAATATACGTATTTTGGATTTCCATGCTGAGAGTTCCTGTGCTGTGGATTTCTTTTTCGTTCGCCAAGCATCCTGGTTGTTCTGTCTACTCACCTGTCCATCCTAGTCCTCAAATCTCTTGGTTCCTGCCGATGTTCTGCCTACCCCTCTGCTCGTTCTGGTCTCCTCAGCCTAACTATACAACCCTTGTTGTGTATATACAGTGGGTACGGAAAGTATTCAGACCCCCTTAAATTTTTCACTCTTTGTTATATTGCAGCCATATGCTAAAATCATTTAAGTTCATTTTTTTCCTCATTAATGTACACACAGCACCCCATATTGACAGAAAAACACAGAATTT
>NW_018127898.1:0-3839 GCF_001952655.1 Monopterus albus | reverse complement strand
ATCAAAGGGAAAAAGAAGAATACAAATAGGGACACTTCAACCACTGGTTGTTTAAAGGCCCCAGGCACTCAAGTAGATGGTTAAAACTAAAAAGTCAAAAATATGTGTAAGCACTACTGGTGTAAAGGTACAGTATTTACAGTATACCAAGCCATTTCAGTAGAGGGCATTAGGTTTGGTACAGGACCTTCAGTACTGTATAGATGTGTACCAAATGCTAACTTTGATGGTAGTTAACAGTAAGCTTGTTTTGCATGCAGAACATTTTTTCAAATCCCTCATGAACAAGTGGTGGACCAGAGCACAGTATGCTTAGCTTAGCCAAGCCTCTGGCTAGAAAACATCATGGCCAATACAAACAAGAAGCCAGAGCTACCAGATCCTCCCTTATCATTAAGGTGGGAACACTTCAGCAAACAAGGACAAGAGAATGTCTCATTTGTTTATTGTAATGAACTCTACCACTGAACAAACATTACATGGCAATCGGGTATATGTTGGCAACACGACAAACTTCTTAACTCAAATGAACTGACTCCATACAAATATGAATGTCACCCCTATAAGGAAAATGTGAGCGTAGTACACACGTTGCTTCCGTCATCATTTATACAGCCTTTCCCTGATTATGCATCGAATATGCATCAGGAAATTAACATATTACCCTTCTGTGGGAGACCACAAAAGCGTTTCATCTGTCCATGCAGCACCTGCTGCATCAGCCTTGCTCCTGCTGCTATCTTTAGAGCTATCACTCTTAGCTCTCTGTCTGCATGACTACATCCCAAGCTTCTTGCGTGCTAAATCTTTATGCCATTTCGCCAACTAATACTACTCTCGCCAAACAATGTCCAATTTTGTTTGGGTTCTTGCTTCTCATCTTGAATTGTTTATAAAATAGATTGCAGGCTCATAAGAGAAATGCCTTATGAAGTCCGACACGTGCACGCACGCAAGGACGGACACGTGCATGCATGCATGCACGGACGGACATAGACTCATGGAGTGCACATGAGCAAATCCGAGCAGAAGACGAGAGGAGACAGATGAGCCCAGAGGACTGAGCCATGCACGAATGCTGTTAGTTTTGATTCAGATCTTGAATTATAGAACACATAATATGGCTTTCTAAGACAAAAAAAACCAATGAAGTTGGACACAGACACACCCATGTGGTTGGTTTTACGCAGCTAGAACCACGTGCGAACGCGCGCACAGACACAATTACGTGAATGCAAACAGAGCACACACACAAATCATATTGATATAACACACAATAGTGAATCACACTTTATCATTTTGCAAGTCACCCTTGCAAAAACAGTGGAAAAATAGTGAAATTTGGATGAATTTGCATGCACGGTTTCAAAATGTGCTCACGTCACCATCTGGTGGTCAACTACTAAAATTGTATTTTGAGACCCTCTTGCTTCAAATGGTGTATTGCTTCAGGGCATTGAAATATGACATATGATATTTGGCATCAAAAAAAAAATTGCTTCAGGGCATTGAAATATGACATGATATGATGTATTTGGCATCAAAAAAAGCATTTTTAATGGTTTTCAATGGTGAGTAACAGTAACCTAGGTACATATGTGTGAGTATTTTTTTATTTCAGCCATTTTAGGCAAATTTAAGGAAGTGAGACCTCAATTTTTCAGTTTTTAAAAAATAAATAACCCGTAGCAAATTTGAGCTACATTCATTCAACACAGCCAAAATGGCTTGAAAAATAAAACACAAATGTTACCTCTAGTCACCTAAGGCCACATGAGGGGTAGAGGGCATTAGGTTTGGTACAGGACTTTCGGTACTGTATAGATGTGTACCAAATGCTAACTTTAATGGTAGTTAACAGTAAGCTTGTTTTGCTTGCAGAACATTTTTTTCAAATCCCTCATGAAAAAGTGGTGGACCAGGGCGCAGCACACTTAGCTTAGTCAAGCCTCTGGCTAGCGAACATCATGGCCAATACAAACAGAAAGCCAGAGCTACCAGAGCTAGTAGATCTTCTCTTATCATTAAGGTGGGAACACTTCAGCAAACAAGGACAAGAGGATGTCTCATTTGTTTATTGTAATGCACTCTGCCATGTAATGTTTGTTCAGTGGTAATTGGGTATATGTTGGCAACACGACAAACTGCTTAACTCAAATGAAACGACTCCACACAAATATGAATGTCACCCCTGCAAGGAAAATGTGAGCGTAGTACACACGTTGCTTTCTTCATCATTTAAACAGCCTTTCCCTGATTATTGGAGCACTTAATATTTGTAGTTTGTAGCAGTATTGTATTTTAATTTTATATATTTTTTCATTTAAAATAAAAAAATTGCCATTTACAAAAGTTAATAAAAAATGACAAGCAAATTTATTAAGTATCCCCCCCTTACTTTACCAAAAATGAACTGAATAGTGACCTCAAAACCGACATATGTACTGAACCATGACTTTTGTGTACTGTTACACCCCTAGCATGTACATTATAAAGAAAAAAATCCATGTGTATTGGCACATGTGCCTTCCTCAAGGCAAGATTTCTCTTGATTCAATTTACATTACTGGCCACATACACTGCTCAACATGTTTCGACACGTGACACAACATATCTTTCACATAAATGCCAAATAAGGATGCGATCATAAAGATGTTAAGATTAATCAATATGCATCAGGAAATTAACATAATCAGAAGTATAGCTACAGATCCAACCCATAGTCAGTGAAATAGTAATTAATAATAGTTTGGGCAAATGTCAGCCACTCTGCCTTGTTTAGCTCCAATCTCCTTTCAGTTTGAGTCAGAGTACACATACAGTGCCTTGTACTTAAGATAAAAAAGTTGAATTTGTCGTTTTCTCCATTGACAATATTCAGTACACAGAGAAATGAAGTCGTTTCTTCAGTGCTACAGTTTACCCAATAAGAACAAGTGGTATTATTCACAAAGACAGTGAAGATAAGTCATTAAGTTGCACCTACGCTCGTCTGAAGTTTAAGTGATTATCTCCTTTTCAACAAAGCCTGAATCAAATCTGGGAGTCAATGAACTGTAATGCTGGAACTGGTTAACCACAGTCTAAAAAGTCCAAAAGAATCTAATGTAGTTATAAAAAAAATAGTTAATAACCTACGCCTTCACAATTTGCATCCCATTTTGGTTGTGTTTTTAAATCTGAAAGCTGGATGACCTGCTCAAGACAGTTCTCTAAAATGAGGTACAACGAATTCAACAAGTCAAGAAGAATAAGAGTGGTATATCAAGTTTTTAAGCAGCGACAAGTCAGACTGACTAAGTGGAGGGATACTTTGCAGTGTTAAAGAGTATGAACTTGACATTTAACATTTCCCGCAGGGGAAACTGACTTATATAAACTTCCACAGAATACTTTGTGTTAGCTCCAAAAAACTTTGGATGGGCTTATGCCACATACAATGACGTGTCCCATCCACACGCATACTTGTAAAAAAGTGGAGTTACACACACAGGAAAGCTCAAATTTGACGAAGCGATTCAATAAGGCTTGGTAAAGGTGGTAACGTTGGGGGTGTTTAATACCTCAAGTTATACGAAAATGGGGTTAGGAACAGAGTACTATTTAACTTTATCACAAACATCTTTTGAATTCGTGGCTTCCGTACATCGTACCTGTATGATGAGGGTGGTTCAGATTGAAAAGCGCAGACCTCTCCTTTTTCCATATCTTTCGCTCCTCCTCGAGCTGTTGCTGGTAGTCATGAAACTTGTCAAAGGTGCCGGGTTGGTTTGTTAAAGTCATCTGAAACCAGAATTGCTGCAGAAACACGCACAGAGTGACGATCCCCAGCACAAAAC